>NW_021681381.1:0-904 GCF_001412515.2 Diachasma alloeum
GGAGGCACTGTGCACAGCAAAACAATCATTTTTCTCACTGGCCCGTGAGCTTCATAGCAGTTTATATTTGTTTGTTGCAGAGATTAAGGGGTGAAAGAGGGTTAATTGATGGGGAATTTAATTCTGCGTCGAAATGCCCTTTTTTCATCCCTTAATCGCAATTAGGAGGGGAGAGGTGAATTTTTAATTCACGGGCGAATGGTGAAAAGTCAGTGTGCGCCGCAAAAGAATTATTTTTCTTACTGGCCTCTGAGTTTCATGGCAGTTTATATTTTTTTGTTACAAAGACTACGGGATGAAAGACGGTTAATTCATGGAGAATTTAATTCTCCGTCGAATTGCTTTTTTTTCATCCCTTAATCTCAATTAGGAGGGGAGAGGTGAATTTTTCATTACCGGGAGTCACTGTGCGCCGCGAAACTATTATTTTTCTCACTGGCCCATGACTTTCATGGTAGTTTATATTTTGTAGTTACAGAGATTAAGGGATGAAAGAGGGTTAGTTGTTGGGGAATTTAATTCTCCGTCAAACTGCTCTTTTTTCATCCCTTAATGTCAATTAGGAGGGGAGAGGTGAATTTTTAATTCGGGGGCGAATGGTGAAAAGTCAGTGTGCGCTGCAAAAGAATTAATTTTCTCACTGGCCCCTGACTTTCTTGGCAGTTTATATTTGTTTGTTAAAAAAATTTAGGGGATGAAAGAGGGTTAATTAATGGAGAATTTAATTCTCCTTCGAACTGGCCTTTTTTCATCCCTTAATCTGAATTAGGAGGGGAGAGGTGAATTTTTAATTACCGGGAGTCACTGTGCGCCGCAAAACAATTATTTTTCTTACTGCGCTGTGATTTTCATGACAGTTTCTTCCATTTTTTACAGAGATTAAGGGATGAAAGAGGGTTAATTG
>NW_021681381.1:17211-17373 GCF_001412515.2 Diachasma alloeum
GATAAAATTTGTGGTAAATGTTCTAATAAAAAATATGGAAAAAAAAAGAAATTCATCATTTCAATATCTAGATACAAATAGCAACATATATTAAATTCGCTCTGAATAAATAAACAAGCTATTGAAAAAAAAAACACTGATATACCGAATTACAAAAAAAAA
>NW_021681381.1:17511-18670 GCF_001412515.2 Diachasma alloeum
AATAGGGGTAAAGTGCCCCAAACATTTTTAGTGTAGAATTTTGAGCTCTACAACTTTTTATAGTATGTTTTTGGACGTACAGCGCGTTATTCACGAGTTATTTTGAAAAAACGGTTTTCAGGGGTAGTTTTTTGGCTTTTTCAACCCCCGCCCAAACTGGGGGAACCTTAAACATCCGCTATTAGTTTCATACGCCTAAATCACAAATTGTATCAAAAATGGAGCCTGATTAGCAAACATTCGTATGTTAGACCTTCGTTCATTGGACTAGTCCGGACTCACTCGATGCCGGAGAGCCGTTCGGGGTTTCTCCGCGCATTTGAAAATTCATTCCTCCTCTCCTAATAGAGATTAAGAAATGAAACCACTGTCATTTATTGAGAATATTATTCTCGATCGATAGATGTTGCTTTAATTCCCTCTTCGCAATTAGGGGGGGGGGAGAAATGACTCTTCCAATCAGGGGTGCCCCTCCGTATTCACTCGACGCCAGAGAGCCATTCGGGATTTCTGCGCGCTTTCGAAAATTCATTCTTCCGCTCCTACTTGAGATTAAGGAATGAAATCGTTGTCATTTATTGAGAATTTAATTCTCGATCGATCGGCATCGGCTTCAATCCTTCATCTCAATTAGGGTGGGAGAAATGAATTTTCCCATCGGGGGAGTCCCTCCGAGCGCACTCGACGTCGGAGAGACGTTCGGAGTTTCTCCGCGCATTTGAAAATTCATTCCTCCGCTCCTAACAGAGATTAATAAATGAAACCGATGTTATTTATTGAAAATACAATTCTCGATGGGTCGGCTTTGGTTTTATTACTTCATCTCAATTAGGGAGGGGANAGCCCCTCCGGGCTCACTCGACGTCGGAAAGCCGTTCGGGGTTTCTCCGCGCTTTTGAACATTCATTCCTCCGTTCCTAACTGAGATTAAGAAATGACACCGATGTCATTTATTAAAAATATAATTCTCAATCGGTAAGCTTTGGTTTCATTACTTCATCTCAATTAGGGAGGGGAGAAATTAATTTTTGAATGAGAAGAACTTGTTCGGAGTTACTGCGCGCCTTGAAAATTCATTCCTCCTCTCCTAATAGAGATTAAAACATGAAACCACTGTCATTTATTGAGAATATTATTCTCGATCGATAGATGTTGCTTT
>NW_021681381.1:18850-19109 GCF_001412515.2 Diachasma alloeum
TTTCATTCCTTCATCTTAATTAGGGTGGGAGAAATGAATTTTCCAATCGGGAGAGCCCCTCCGGGCTCACTCGACCTCGGAAAGCCGTTCGGGGTTTCTCCGCGCTTTTGAAAATTCATTCCTCCGTTCCTACCTCAGATTTAGAAATGCAACCGATGTCATTTATTAAAAATATAATTTTCAATCGGTAAGCTTTGGTTTCATTTCTTCATCTCAATTAGGGAGGGGAGAAATTAATTTTTGAATGAGAAGAACTTGT
>NW_021681381.1:26171-26471 GCF_001412515.2 Diachasma alloeum
AGATGCGATAAAATGGGCCCTTTTCACGTGGACGTACACATGTAATTGGACTGAAATTTATAAAAAAAATTTATTTGCTATGACGAAATTCCTTGAAATTTCCGTATTACGGCAACGCGATAAAAATTCCCAATAAATGTTCCCGGAATTTCCGCGAAAATATTACTGAAACCTACAGATATCATTCCTGAATTCAAAACTTTTTTTTGATTTTCAGGATCATGTCACTAGAAATTTTTTACAAAATGACTCAATTTTAACATTGCTTGCTCATTGCATTTCAGAAATGCAGCTGCCTAA
>NW_021681381.1:26793-26893 GCF_001412515.2 Diachasma alloeum
CACTCGTTAATTTTGGTGGAGGACGGGCACGTGACAGCGCGACGGAGACGACAATGAGTGGGAGCGAGCGCGATACATATTTCTTACTCACTCAGGGGGG
>NW_021681381.1:26946-28157 GCF_001412515.2 Diachasma alloeum
CGCTGGGATTTTCTATGAATTTTTTGACCTACGTGTCAATGATAAATATGTCGAGAAAAAGGAAAAGACTTTTAGATCATTAGATTGTGCATTCATTATACTATTGATTATAATATGTTCGATTTTACATTCCTGACAATTATTACAAAATGCGAGGAGCTACCGTATTGAGAACCCCTTTCCGGTTATCGACAAATTTATGCTCGGGCCCTATCATACCAACAGTTCCGTACGCTCCATCGTAGTCCATGCGCCGCCGCTACGATTTTTGTTGTTGAACACATTACATTGGCCCTGTTCATCTCCCCTATAATCTCTGATAATAGGGGAGGTTGCTCAGGCTTATGGAAACTGTTCAATCAGAATTACATAGCGGTGGCGCGCATGAACTAATCGAAAGGCCAGCTCTGTGGGTAAGAAATTTTCATCTATTAACATGGAAACAGTCGATAACAGGTAAGCGTTCCCAATCTTAAATCCAACATGAAACCTCCTGTGCATTCACTCATCCGCTTGATTATCCCATTTTCGTTCATACAACTTCTTATTGTCTTAATTTGTAAATTAGTTGATCATAAAGGAGAGGGAGAGAAGGAATTATGAAGTATTGAGCGAAAGAGGATCATTTATTTGAATTTCTATATAACTAGATCTGTAATAAAAAAAATAAATACGAGCAATTCATCTTATTCACATTTATTACATATTTTGTCAGTGATACAAAGGTAATGAATGAATTTCGAATTATTTTGATGAGAAATATACTCAGTATTTGTGAGAGATTATATCTCAACAAATCTCATACACATAATGGGTTTAAATCAATAATAATAGATTAACGAATGAGACTTTTCACATATTATTGCGAGATTTAAATGAATGGTTTGCCTTCTTCAGTGACCATAAAAAATTGTCTCCAATCGACAATATCTCCCGATGGAATGGACCGATGTGAATGAATCAATTGATACTCAAGTATCAATTTGAATCTTTAGAAAATTAATCGAGAGTGAAAAAAAATCAGGGAATTTCACTCTGCCATTATGGAGTTATTGACGAGTGAAGTTTATTCACTCTACTCTGACATTTCTCTATTGTCTTACATACCGAGAAAAAAAAACGTTGTTCCTAGGAATCGATGTGTCTTTTTAGGGAGCTGCAATTCTGAAATGCAATGAGCAAGCAATGTTAAAATTAAGTCATTTTGTAAA
>NW_021681382.1:0-21590 GCF_001412515.2 Diachasma alloeum
TCCCTCTCTCTCTCCCTCTCTCTCTCCCTCTCTCCCTCTCTCTCTCTCTAAATGCTCAACACGTTGGCACAAATTTCATCCCTTAGTCCCAATTAGAGTCGGAGGAATGAATTTTTGAATTGAAAAAAAATTTTTTTTCCCTCCCTAACAGGTGCTAAGGGATGAAATTTGTGTCACGTATTGAGTATTAAATGCTCAACACGTTGGCACAAATTTCATCCCTTAGTCCCAATTAGAGTCGGAGGAATGAATTTTTGAATTGAAAAAAAATTTTTTTTCCCTCCCTAACAGGTGCTAAGGGATGAAATTTGTGTCACGTATTGAGTATTAAATGCTCAACACGTTGGCACAAATTTCATCCCTTAGTCCCAATTAGAGTCGGAGGAATGAATTTTTGAATTGAAAAAAAATTTTTTTTCCCTCCCTAACAGGTGCTAAGGGATGAAATTTGTGTCACGTATTGAGTATTAAATGCTCAACACGTTGGCACAAAATTCATCCCTTAGTCGCAATTAGGGTGAGAGGAATGAATTCTTGAATTGAAAAAAAAAATTTTTTTTCAATCTCCGCACTTTGTAGAATTCATTTGAAAAAAATTTTTATTTTCAATCTTTTCGTTCTTTCAAAAATTCCCTCCTCCCTTCCTAACAGGGGCTAAGGGATGAAATTTGTGTCACGTATTGAGTATTAAATGCTCAACACGTTGGCACAAATTTCATCCCTTAGCCCCTGTTAGGAAGGGAGGAGGGAATTTTTGAAAGAACGAAAAGATTGAAAATAAAAATTTTTTTCAAATGAATTCTACAAAGGGCGGAGATTGAAAAAAAATTTTTTTTTTCAATCTCCGCACTTTGGAGAATTCATTTGAAAAAAATTTTTATTTTCAATCTTTTCGTTCTTTCAAAAATTCACTCCTCCCTTCCTAACAGGGGCTAAGGGATGAAATTTGTGTCACTCATTGAGTATTAAATGCTCAACACGTTGGCACAAATTTCATCCCTTAGTTAGGAGCAGATATCTCAGAGGAAATGGCGTCTCCAATGAATTATATTCAGAAAAGTACTCTGGTCAACGAAGATGCAGTCACTTGCACCATATATTTCAACAAAATGGTGAATTCATTGATGACTCTCCTGCCGTCCAAAAAATCCAGTCCATTTGGTAACTATCGTGTCGTTCATTGCTTCAAAAGGATCGAATTTCAACGTCGTGGCAGCCTTCATGCACATATACTCTTATGGCTGGAGAACGTACCAAAGGATGTGCTTGGTGGAGATAGAGGAGAAGCCATTGCATTGATCGACAGCCTCATTTCGGTTTCAACGAATGAATCCTCTGGAAATATCAAGCTACAAACCCATAAACACACTTTTACGTGTTTCAAGAGAATTGCTGCGAATATGCCTCAAAAATGTCGTTTCGAAGCTCCATTCATGCCTTGCCAGTCGACAACGATATTAACACCGATGGAAAAGACTCAACCTTGATTTGCAAAATATGCAGGACATTATAAAGAAATCAGAATCAATTTGGAGAATGAAGATTATACGGATATGAATGAGTTTTATGAACAAAATGGAATACTGTCTGACGAACATTACATGGACATCCTCAGGGCTGGAATTACTCGCCCACGACTTTTTCTAAAATGTCAACCGTCTGAGAAGTGGCATAACCCATTCAACCCTTTCATTTTCAATATTCTGAAAGCAAATATGGACATACAATTCATTACTGAGGAATATTCTTGTGCTGCGTACGTCGTCGAGTACGTCAACAAAACCAATAGAGGTATCAGCAATTTGCAGCGAAAAATCATAGAAATACAGGATGAGCACCCCGAATTTGATGTCGTCGAAGTTACGAGAAAAATGAATGTTGATATGCTTAATACCGTGGAGATGACAAGTCAGGAAGCAGCGTGGTATCTCCTGCGTGAACCAATGTCGAAGAGTTCATTTGCCGTTGTGTATATCCCTACTGTGTGGCCAGTTGAACGTCAGAGGATGAAGAAAACTCATGAACAATTGGCACAAATGGATTTGGACGATGATTCAACTGATATCTGGAAGGAAAACTGGTTCGACAAGTACGAGAAGAGACCACAAGAGTATGAAATGATCACGCTGGCACAATTCGTAGCTAATTACACACATAATTCGAAAAATGAATTCGTGGCAAGGAAATATCCCGCATCATACGATATAGGAACTACGACTTCGGCACAGACCTGAACGAGTACAGAAGAGAGATGGTTACCTTGCATTTGCCCTTTCGTAACGAAGAGACGGATATTCTTTCTGACATGAAATACGTACATCTGTATGAGCAGAACGAGGAATTGATATTGCAAAGACGGAAAGAGTTCGAGTCTGATTTGGATATTCAAAAAACAATCGAAATATGCCGACAGTTATGCCGAGAAGCAGAGTTGACAGGAGATGAAGATGAAGTGCGGGATGTTGCTAATCCACAAGCAGAGCGTGATCCTTTCCAGGACCTGTACAACAACGAAAATTCCGAGATGAACTATGACCTTCGACTTACGACACTGAATAAACTGGGTGCAATTGCCAAAAAGCGAGAAAATTTGATGCCGAATGCAAGATATTACGAGTTGATGCGTATGGCCAATGAAAAGCAAAGGGAACTCCTGATGCATGTTATATCCCTCCTACAATCTGCAGATCATCCACCATTCCAAATTTTCTTAACTGGGCCGGCCGGGTGTGGAAAAACCTTTGTTATCAAGTTACTCATGGAAATTTACAATCGGTACACCGATAATGACGGATATTGTAACGCATACATCACCTGCGCATCGACAGGTAAAGCTGTTGTGGCAATAGATGGTACAACAGTTCATACAGCTCTGAAAATTACTTTATCCAAGTTATTACCATTGTCGATAGACGTAGTGCAACAATATCGAACACTCTTCAAGTATATTCGAGTACTTATCATCGACGAAATCAGCATGGTTAGTGCCGAACTGCTCTCCCAGATAAACGTAAGGCTCCAGCAGATAACAGGAAATTATAGGGATCACTTTGGTGGAATGGACTTGATTTTGATCGGAGACTTACGACAATTACCACCGGTCAGAGCAACACCGATTTATAAGCAGATCAAGCAGAGGATAGCAGGACCAACCTTGTGGCACGATTTGAAATTCTGAGTTGAATGAAGTGATGCGGCAGTCTAATCTCATGGTTTCATCACTATTGACGAAAATCGGAAACGGCACGGAATTGGAAGAGAATGAGTTAGTATTGCTGGAATCACGATTTTACTCGAAACAAGAAGCAGAGCAACTTTGCCCCAATGGATCGAGAATTTTCTTTTCGAATAGTTCTGTCAATGAGTACAATCAGTCATTACTGAATTCTGCAGAAAACAAATTGACATCCGTGGCACACGACATCTACACTGGTTGTCACAGTGCAGAACAGTAAGTATTTGTACGGCAGAAGCTACACAAAATGTCTGTGATTGATACTGGGGGTTTACCTTACGAGCTAACTCTGGTGCAGAATAAATGCTACATGATTACGACTAACATAGATGTCACGGATAGATTGGCCAATGGCGCAATGGGGAAATCGGTGCATTTAGATCACAGTGAGACTGGAGAGGTGACAAGGATATGGCTCGATTTTCTCAATACACCCAAAGTTGGAGATAAAATAAGGAGGAAAGTTTATGCACATATACAAAAATACAACATAAGTCGAACAGTAGTGCCAATCGCGTGACGTACATCGAGTATCCCCGTAAATACTAACAAGACTATTGTAGCTAAAAGGAACCATTTCCCTGTTATTCCTGCTTGTGCTATTACAATCCACAAGTCTCAAGGAGGATCATTTGATGAAATCGTGTATGAATATGACAAGAGTCACTCGCAGCAGCTTCTATACGTGGCATTATCATGAGTTACAAGCTTGAACGGACTGTACATTACTACAACAAACAACGATTCCAGATTTTATCATGGGCGGGGGCCAGCAACGACTCTAGCCAGTTTACAAGAAGAATTTCGGAGGCTCTCTCTCAACAAGTTGACAACGATTGACGAATAATTGGTGAAATTCATTACCAATCACAGAGGGTTATCGATATTCTCATTAAATTGTCAAAGTCTGAGAGCACATGTGGCAGATCTGAACGATAAAGTTGCGACAAATTCCAAGATACTACTCCTTTCTGAGTCCTGCTTGAGGAACGAAGAACAATTAGAAGTGCCTAATTTCGATTGCATGGTGCAGTTTAAACGAGCAAATGTGAGAAATGGTGGCGTTGCCATTTATAACAATTCAATTAACAATACAATTATCGTTACTGCGAATATGGATATCAATCTACACCAGACGAGTTCTTTAGCAGTGAATATAACCAACGTTGGCGATATTTGTGCTGCTCGCTGTATCCTGGAGAACGGACAGACAGTCATCACCGTTGTCATATATATATCACCAAAACAATCAATCACGAATATCATAGAATTCATCCATGAAGTTTTGATCATCTACTCTCCTGAAGTATCAGCTGTACTGAAGAAAGATTATGACAAACTACCGATGATTTTGAGTGGCGATTTTAACGTGAACTTTGCTGCAGCGGAAGCCCGGCCACTGATTGAATTCTTGGATCAAAAATTCAATTTGAAAATGAATACGAATCCAGCAATACCAACAACGAAAGCGGGAACAAGTATTGATGCTGTATTTGGCAGATATTTGGATCAATTAAAGTCAACCGTATACGTATCGTATTTCAGCTTTCACAAACCGATAATATCATTTTTGAATCACGATGAAATTAAAATGGTTGAATAAAGCACAATTTATCTTTTTCATTAACATGAGCGTCCTACAGTCATTTCTCCTTTTTATTCCTTCATCTTGAATTTCGGCAGACAAAATTAGAGAAAAGTCGCATATTGATAGATTAAAACAACAATTATTCTTTCACAGTTGAAGCCTAGAAAACTTTTTTGATTCACTCCATAATTTGAAATAGTTCCATTTTCATTCGACTAATCTCCGAATTTGCAGTGTTGTTTCATACTGATATTATCTTTGAAAAACTTCGCTGAATTGATATCATAAAAGAAGAAGCCCAAATAAGGCAGATCCTCCTTAAACCATCTTTTATTTTCACAGGCTCCAGAAAATATTAAAAAATCTGTACTTTTATACTCATTGAAGTACTCTCTATGGATTCTTTCAGATTTTTTTTTAGTACCCGTGGTGGAAATGAATGAATTTAAAGAACATTCTAAAAAAAATAGGATATTGTCAATGACAGTGCATTCAAGTGAGTGTGACCCACTAGGGCTGCATTGAGAGTTTCCGGATTCGTCTACTCCACTTAGAAACTAAGTCTTTTCCCAATCTCCTATTTAAAAAAACTGACAAATCGCTGAAAACCTGATGAGCAATAAGACGCATGAACACTCACCAATTGCGATAACAAGTTATCGTGAAACATACATTTGAAAACAGCGACACACACATGCATACACACACACACATATACCGCTAGGGTGAAGCCCAAATCCTACGGCGGCGCGTCCACAGGTGGGATAGGAGATGTTCTCTGGGCCGGTGGGCTGACCACTGGGTTGGCTTGCTGACCGTTCGGTTGGCTTGTTGACCGCTCGGTCGGCTTGCTGACAGCTGGGTCGGCTCACATGCCCAGGGGACTGAAGCTTTGCTCCCGCGGACCAAAAAGCGGCATGCAGGATGGGTTCCCTATAACAGCCTTCAACAAAGAGAATCGGGGGGGCTCCCGTCAACAGCCTGAATTTGCATTGAATAGTGATGACAAAATCCAAAGTTCCCATGCGGGAATACCGGACAAGGTTAATCCCGCCACCAGTTCCGATCGGATGCAAGCCCCGGTGGCTGGTACCGGGTCCATGGATTGTGGGAGGAGCCAATCATTACGTCCTGCAAAGGTTCCCTTGGCCTCAGATACTACAAATGGGGGAGGGTCTCATACCGAACATGAGAAACAATGGCTTCCAGCATTTGAGCGACTGGGAGCCCTCATCTATGAACTACAGAAGTGCGTCCAGCCCAAGCAGAATATCCACAAGGAGATCAAATCAAAAGTGGTTGCCATCTGCAGTGCCTTCAGACGGCTGGAAGACCTGAAGAGGACACGCGCTGAAGCCGAAACCTCAGCTCCTGAAGCGGTCCAAAGGACGGGACCAACACTGTTGCTGCGCTTACGTAGGTACTCTGAAACGATGACCAAGGACTCAGCTATCGAGAAGAATGGTAGGGGGATTCCCAAAGCACTACGGAGGAAACTGGAATTGAGAGAATCACCTAAAACTGCGGGCAAGAACACGAAGAAGCCAAAACAGCAGGGATTGTCCAATAAGGATGTGCCTCCTGCTGAAAAGCCACCTGCCAAACCACCGGGTTGGAAGCTGGTGGAAAATAAGAAGAAGAACAAAGAGCAGTCCAACAAAAAGCCTCCAGAGCTACGCCCTAAGAAAAAGAACAACAAGAAGAAAGAGCAGAAGAAGACTCCATGGTAAGCAGCGGCAAGACCTGATGCGCTGATTGTACCCCCCAAGCACAAGGAGCAATACTGCGAGATACTTCGTCGGGTGAGTAAAGAAGTCCCTGAAGCTCAAGACGACTGTGTCCGTAAGATCCGGCGGACGACAGCCGGAGATATGCTGCTCGCCTTGAAAAGGAGGACGACGGACAGAGCACCCTAACTGTGTAAAGCCATCGGCCATCTCCTAGGAGGCGACGCAGAGGTGCTCAGTAAGGGACCACAGGAAGATCTCGAAATCAAAGACCTTGACGAAATCATAAAGAAGGAGGAAGTACTCGCAGTATTGCAGGCGATAGCTGCAGACGACTATACGGTCGATCCAGGGGCAATCAAGTCTATACGCAAGGCATTCGGAGGACCCCAAACTGCCTTAGTGACGCTCGCAGTAACCGCAGCGAGGAAGATTCTGGGAGAGCACGGGAAGATTAAAATAGGTTGGGTAAACTGCCGCGTATAGTAAGAGTGGAGAGACCGGTCAAGTGCTTTAAGTGCTGGCACTACGGCCATCTCGCCACTAAATGCAGGAGTCAACTCGATAGGTCAAATTTGTGTGTCAGGTGCGCTGAACCCGATCACAAGATTGCGGAGTGTACAAAGCAGCCTCGATGTGCCCTGTGCACCGAAAAAGAAGGCAAGAATCGTGCCCATATTACTGGTAGCAACAGATACCCAGCATATAAGGAGGCGCTCCAGAAGCTCACCAACGGACGGCGATGAGAGTACTGCAGCTCAACCTTAACCATTGTGAGGCAGCACACGATCTGCTAATGCAGACAGTGCGGGAGCGGAATGTCGATCTTGTCTGCATCTCAGAGCCATATAGACATCTTGGCACCCAACCTTGGGTTACTGACACCAGCAAGAAGGCTCTCATCTGGGCTTGTGGAAATCGACCTTTTCAGAGCACCACCAGTAGCAACGAGTAAGGTNGAATGTCGATCTTGTCTGCATCTCAGAGCCATATAGACATCTTGGCACCCAACCTTGGGTTACTGACACCAGCAAGAAGGCTCTCATCTGGGCTTGTGGAAATCGACCTTTTCAGAGCACCACCAGTAGCAACGAGTAAGGTTTTGTGAGGGCTAAGGTTGATGGCATCTATGTCTACAGCTGCTATGCCCCGCCGAGCCTTCCGATTGATGAGTTCACCGATTTCCTAGATAGACCGACTGAGGATGCGAAGCAGCACTTCCCCATGGCAATAGCCGGGGACTTAAATGCGTGGGCAGTCGACTGGGGAAGTAAGGTGACTAATGCCAAAGGATGAGCCGTACTGGAGGCTATTTCAACGCTTGACTTGGTATTGCTTAATAGCGGCGAGGAACCGACCTTTATGAGAGGAGAGGCAAGCTCAATCGTAGATCTTACCTTCGTGAGCAGCAACCTCGCAAAAGGAAACTGCTCATGGAAGGTAACCGAAATATACACAGCAAGCGACCACCGTGCGATACTCTGGTAGGTTGCCACCGGCGAAAGACGCGGACCCGCAGCGGAGAAGAATAACGCAATAGGCTGGAAAGTGAGCTCCTTCGATCCTGGCCCCTATTTAGTAGCACTGGATGATCGCCCAATCAGTGGCAGCAATGCCACTGAAAAGATGACGGACATCATGAGGAGGCTCACCGAAGCTTGCGATGCCACCATGCCCAGAAAGCGAGCCATCAAGCGGCGGCCACCGGTATATTGGTGGAATGATAGTACTATCGCGAATTTGCGTAAGGAATGCAACGCGGTAAGAAGATCATCTCAGCGCGGCCGGAAGGAGCTGAACTTTGCGGAACTGGAGTTGAGGTACAGGAAGTCACGCCGTAATCTCAACAAGGCTATCAAGCGCAGCAAAGCACATTCCTGGAAGGAGTTGACTGCTGAGATGGAAGGTCCCCGGTCTTGATGGGATTCCCAACATTGCGCTGGAAGCCGCTATCCATGCGCTACAAGGCCTATTCTTAGACCTGTACAACGAGTGTCTCAGCGAGGGTACCTTCCCTGCAAAGTAGAAGCAGCAGAGGCAGGTGTTGCTCTCGAAAGAAAAAAAACCACCGGACGAACCTTCATTCTACCGTCCCCTTTGCATGCTCGATACAGCTAGTAAGATCCTCGAGCGCATCGTCCATAGGAGAATAGAAGCCGCAGTTGAACCATTGCTGGCCAAGAACCAGTACGGCTTTCGGAGAGGCCGGTCCACCCTTGAAGCCATTAACCTAGTTGTTGACACAGCTAGGGAAGCGATTTCAGGGAAAAGATGGTACAGAGGTACGAAGAAGTACTGCTTAGTAGCGACGCTGGAACGACATTAGTAACGCCTTCAACTCAGCCAGATGGGACTGCATTTTGGAGGCTCTCGAGAGTTTTGGCGTGCCTGAATACCTTCAGAAGATGGTGGACGATTACTTCACCGGGAGGGTTCTCAAGTACGACACGGATGGTGGCCCTAAGGAGTACAGAGCGGTGGCTCAGGGCTCGGTACTGGGTCCTCTCCTGTAGAATATCATGTACGATGGCCTGCTGAAGCTGACACTGCATTCCGATGTGCGTCTCGTAACTTTTGCCGATGATGTGACCATAGTAATCGTGGGAAAACTGCTGGGGGACATCAAACTTGGCTTCGAAATGACTTTTGGAGCGGTCCGCGTTTGGATGGACTCAGTTGGCTTGAGTCTGGCTGAGCATAAAACCGAGGCCGTGGTAATTACAAGTAAAAAGGTCTTAGGACAATTACGCTGCGAGTCGGCGACTATGAGCTCACATCCCAGCCATACATTCGGTACTTGGGGGTGATGATCGATGCCCGGCTCAACTTCAAACAGCAAGTAGAACACGTGACCACCAAGGCATCCGGGGTTCGAGACGCGTTATCACGCCTCATGCCCAACATTGGAGCTTCCAAGCAGAGGAGACGAGCTTTACTATCATCGGTGATTGCGTCAGTACTCACCTACGGCATCGCTATTTGAGCGGATGCACTCCAAGTACACGAGATCCGACGCAAATTGGCAGCTGTTTACCGACTGAGTGCTCTCAGAGTTGCCAGCGCTTTTCGCACTGTGTCTGACGATGCCGTGTGTGTCATAGTCGGAATGATGCCGATAGAAGTATTAGTCGAGGAACGAGGATCCCTGTATCGGCAAAAAGGATCGCCCGCACTGGGCCCAATCGAGCTCAAAGCAGAAGCGAGACATAAGAGTATGGAGAGATGGAAGTGACAATGGGGCACCTCACTGAAAGGGCGATGGACGTATCGCCTGATCCCGCAGGTAGGTGCTTGGATAAACCATGAACATAGTGAGGTAACCTATTACTTGACTCAGATGCTTTCAGGACATGGGTGTTTTCGGGCGTATCTTCATAAATTCGAACATGAGGATTCCCTGAATTGCCCCTCATGTACAGTTACTGAAGAAGACGCAGAGCAGGTATTTTTCGTATGTTCACGTTTCAGAAAGAGCGACTCGGCGTGAAAGTCTGGACTTGGTGGAACGATCCTACCTGAGAGCCTGGTGGCAATGCTGTTATCGACGGCAGCAAGCAGCCATGAAGAAGCTCTGTGAAGAAGACCGCTGTCGAAAGAACGCTGTATAGGAAGAAAAGCTACCGGAACCTCCTTCTCACCACTAACATCTGAGTGAGGAAGGAGGACGTACGGCCCAGCGTTTGAACAGAGGAAGAGCCATAGCTCGAATGTCCCCCCCCCCGTGAAGTAATACCTGGCGGCGATCCCGCGGGGAGTATGAGGTGAAAAGAAAAGAGGAAAAAAGGGAGTTTTACTGAGTAACAATCCCAGATCTGGTTTTCAACATCACTTTCCCAGAATCTTTCGAAGATTCCCCCCAAACCTCTATTAAAAAAAAACACACACACACACATACACACCGCCGAGCTGTGGCTTGTCCTTTTCAGTGCACCTTGGTGGAGAAGCCCAACTTCTACGGCGGCGACTCCCAAGGTGGCGGATAGGGGAAGTCCTAACTGGGTCAGCTTGCTGACTCAGCAGACTGGAGTAAAATAAAATAGCTCCCACGGACCAAAAGAGGCGTACAGGGTGGGCTCCCTATAGCAGCCTGCATAAAGAGTATTGGGTGGGCTCCCTGTAAGAGCCTACAGTTAATAATGATCAGTGATGACAAAATACAAATTTCCCATGTAGGTATCCCTGAGAAAATAAATCCCGCCATCAGTTCCGATCGTGTGAAGGCTTCGGTGGTTGATGACGGCTCCAGGGATTGTGGGAGGTGAAAATCATCACAATCTACTTCAAAGGTGGACTCCTTGGCCTCAGATGCTACAAGGAGGGACGAGTCGCAGATTAAACAGGAGACAGAATGTCATCATGCATGGGCACGACTTGAAAAACTCATCGCAGACCTTCATGAGTATGTCCAGCCCAGAATAAATGTCCAGAAGGAGATCAAATCCAATGTGGCATTATCGGCAGCGCATTCAAACGCGTCAAGAGTTTGGAGGAGGCATGCACCAAAGCCCGATTCTCCTTTACCGAACGCGTGGAAACTCCACCAGCACCACCTACACACGGACTCCGAAACGACGGCATAGGACTCGGAAGTAGAGGATCCGAATATCTTGCAGTCGGCCCGAGATATCCGCAAAGCAGTAAGGAGAAAGCGCTCAAAAGGCTCACTACGGCAGAAGCTCAAAAATTGAAGGAGCTGAAGCAACAGGATCTCACCAGTACGGCAGCCCCGCAGGGGAAGCTACCTGCTAATGGGTCAGATTAGAAGCTGATCGAGGCTAAGAAAGGAAGGATAATAAATGCATAAAAAGATTGTTTTTAATGCGCTTCGATTCTGACTCCCTAGAAAGAATCTCGTGATCCATCACAAAGTGAATATGTCAATTATTAAAGTACATTTAAATTATTGAAAGACAAATATCTTTTTTCTTGTGTAAATTCCCATAAGAACTTTCGAAGCTCTGTGGTCGCTCAAAAAATGGTTTAAAAATTGAAAAAAAATGTTTTTTCAGTTCAATTTATATACTATCAGATGAGAGCATGAGAAATTCAAAATTTTATATCTGCTAGCAACGGCTGCATGTTAATATTCAACTTACCGAACAATAGTAAAACTGGGAACTCTTCAGTCGCCAGTATACTGACGACACATCACAATACTGGTCCATACTCAAACTTTTACTCATACATTCCTCACATGAGTGCACCACGGATGTTCGGTGACAGATGGCATGATACTTATCCTGGTAGTGGTAACTCTCAGAATGACGACACCACACTTGGACACAGCCGAAATCAGCAAAGACATACGGATGACGGGATGAATTATAATAATAATCAACAATCTTACTCGTCATAGACATACCCGAATAGCCCTATACCAACGTATTCCACTCAACAAACGTCTACAAATAACGAAACTCCGAATATTGGAACGACATCAGCACAGTCCACTGCATCACCTACCTGAGCTCAGCAGAGTGGACCCAATGATTACCCGAATGGAAGTAATGGAGTTCCCATTAATACTTCAATACCAAACAGCACAGAGCAACCATTGGGAACCCCTAGGACATCACAACAGGAGAGAGAGTTTGTGAATCATAGAACATCAACTGCGAGACGATCAACAATGAATAACCAACAGAATCCACAACAAAATTACCCGAACTTCATCTACCAAGGACAAGATAATACTCATCCAGGTGAGCATGAAGATAATCATCACGAAGAAGAGATTCCTCCAAATGAGGACAGATCTCAATCAACTAAACGAGGTAGTGGTGGAGCTGGAGACCCAGATCCAGATGATTCTGGAGATAATTCATCAAACTCCAACGGTAATGATAGAGGTAATAGAGGGGGGAATATGAATCGAGGAGACTCGAATAATCGTAGACCACCAAGAGACAATAATGACAATTATAATTCACAGAGGAATAATCATAGGGATAAGAGAACTGGAAACCGTTGGAGTCGAGCTCCAGAAGATCCTGAAGAGCCGAATGATCCTGGTAGTGGTAGCCAATCCTATGGAGATGACATTAGGAACAGATCTAATCCATATGTCCGTGGTGTTGGGAATGCCAAGCGCAAATATGCCAAAACTATTGAAGTCCTACGTAAACAGCATATTTACTTCAGTGGACATGAAGATCAAGATGCAGAGGCATATCTGAATCAACTGAAAATGTTTATCAAAACAAATTGAGTTGAGGAGGAAGAGATCTTAACGGTTCCCTAGTACACTGAGGGAATATGCGCTTGATTGGCATAAAGTTGTGTGGCACAATATTCACTCATACCCGAAGTTTCTTGAAGTTTTTCGTAAAGTTTATTCGGTAGTGGCGTGGAGAGAAGCATTGGAAAAGAAATTGAGTCTCAGGACCCAAGGAAAAGATACAAATATTGCTAAATTCTATCCACATGCTTGTGCGATGATGAGAGACTTGGGATACACGGAGGAAGCGATGATGAGATTCATATATGGAAACATATTACACGAATTGCGTGAGAAAGTTGATGAGAATAACTTCCAGACACTGGATGAACTGATAACGGTTCTCGAGAAGAAAGAATCCCACGTGAAATATGTTTCTGATTATCGTTATCCATCTGCTTACCTGGTAAATCGATTTGAGGAAAAGGGAAAACGTCGACAGACTACATCCACATCGTATCAGTCTCACAGTAACACACGATACAAAGCTCGAGTATGTACATTAAGCACTGGGGATGATATGGAATTCACGTATCTATGTGGATCTGAGCCTGATCTAAAATCAGGAACAGAAAGCAAAGTAGTCACAATGTTAGCTGAAGTAAAAGAAAAGCAGGAGAAATTATTGCAACTTTATAAACTACCTGTATTACCAACTAACACAGGAACCACACAAGAAATAATGAAACAAAAGATTTCCCCATCTCCAGTAATGAGTAATCCACCCGAGTTTGATAAATCGATCAATGATTATCAGAATCATTCCACATCGAATAATACTTCTCATCACAAAGACTATGCTCAGACTCAGCCACCAGCTTCAACACCCAACCCGAATCAGAGTACTACACCACGAACTAATGGAGATCAATGGAGTTTTAAAGAATACTGCTTTAACTACCGTCAAGTTGGACATGGATGGCGTGTGTGCAAGTAACCAGTGAATCACAAAGAGATTGAGAAAAATCATGAGGAATTCATAAGACGTCACAAGAAAATGGTCGCCATCGAGGCAGTTTTGGGGCTACCTTCAGAGGAAAATCTGATTGCATACGTTCATGCCAATTTTCAAGAACATGTCAACAAGATGTTCAATTCAGGCTACATTGAAGAATCGCTGAGTCCCTGGTGTAGCTGTTCAGTCTTGGTTGATAACAAGGATGGTTCATCCAGATTCTGTGTGGATTTCCGCATAGTAAATAAGAAGACAAGAAAACTCGGTTATCAGATTGAACAGCTGGACCGAGTGCTTGATGGATTGGGTGACGCTAGCTACATCTCCAAACTAGACTTGAGTAAAGCCTACTTTCATGTAGCTCTAGAAGAGAAAAGTCACGAGATCACAGCGTTCTTCGTAATGGGTAGACATCTGTACCAATGGATACGCATGCCTTTCGGGTTGTGTAATGCTCTCGGAATTTTCCAGAAATTAATGAATAGGATAATTACGCCATATCTGTACCCGCATGTATTTGCATATTTAGACGACGTAATCATCATCACCCAGACGAAAGAAGAGCATATCGAGTTAGTGAAGATTATCTTAAACCGACTAGCACTCGCAAAACTTACCATAAACCGAAAGAAAAGCCAGATCCTCTGCACTGAGACTAAGTTTTTAGGTTATGTGAGCCCAAAAAGCTTAGCAGTTGATGAAGAGAGAATCCAACAAATTAAGGAGTATTCCCCACCTAGAACACCTACATATCTACGTCGTTTCATGGGAATGGCTGGGTGGTACTCTCGATTCTTGGGAGATCTAGCAAAGACGAAAATAGTACTTCTGAAATTGGTCAAGAAAGGCGCAAAATGGGAGTGGGGACTAGAGCAAAAATAAGCATTCCAGGAGTTGAGCGATGCTGTGAGTAATACGCCTATCCTCGCTCGCCCGAATTTCCGGGAACCATTCGTGATCCACACCGATGCCAGTAATTTCGCCATTCGAGCCAAGATTAGTCAGCGAACACCCGAAGGAGAGAGAACTATCGCTTTCGTTTCACGAGTCCTGCAACCTGCCGAAATTAATTACACCGTTACTGAAAAGGAATGTTTGGCTGTGGTGTAGGCCATCAAGAAGTTCCGTCAATACGTCGAGGGAATTAGCTTCACTATCATCATCGACCATGCTAGCCCCCAGTGGTTATGGAATCTCAAGGACACGAATCAACGACTGATGAGGTGGTCAATCGCCCTCCAAGGACTAGACATGCATGTTCAGTACAGGAAAGGATCGGAGAACATCGTGCCAGATGCCCTCTCCCGAATGTGTGAGGATATCAATCACATTGACATAGCATTGACCTATACCGAGGATCTATGGTATATCGAGAGAAAGAAGAATGTCCAGGAAATTTCTGACAAATACCCGGACTGGTGTACAGAAGATGGACGTCTGTATCACCACAGACCTAACCTCTACTTGGACCCTTTCCTACCTGATTTGAATCAGTGGAAATTGGTAATGCCTCCCGAAATGCCGTTTCAAATACTAGAAGATTCTCATTGCCCACCCGCAGCTGGACACCCTGGCATTGAGAAAACGTATCACCGAGTTTCTTCGAATTTCTACTGGCCCGTTATAAATCTAGATATGGTAAGGTTTATAAAGAGTTGTCCACAATGTCGACAATTTGAAACCTCCCAGCAGGCACCCGCAGGTCTTATGCAAGAGAGAACAGTCTTCACAAAATACGTCGAGTTAACTGTTCTTCGTGCAGCTACTGCTCAGAACATCTGGGAAGCTTTTAGAATACAGCTTTTTTATCGATGGGGATGTCCTACATACTTTTTGTCGGACAACGCGACAGCTTTTAAGGGTAAATTAATTTGTCAGCGCTTGCAAGAGTACAATATTATCCATATTCATACACCACCGTATTATGCTCAAGCAAACCCGGTTGAACGCGTCAAGCGTACAATTAAACCTCTAATCAGTATTTACTGTACGCAAAACCATAGAGACTGGGATCTATTTATACCCAAACTAGCATTCGCTGTTAATACTGCTGTTCAATCCACCACAAGGTATTCACCCGCTTTCCTCGACATGGCCCATAGCCCGCAAATGGTACATGATGTAATGAGGCAATTTGATCAAAAAGCTGGAGTGAATCCGGGGGATCCAACTGCTTGGGCAGAACGCATGAAAAAACTAGAGCATCTTCATGACTTGGTATTTCGGAAATTGGGTCATGCACAGATGAAACAGGCAGTTTATTATAATCAAGGTAGAAAAGAAGTAATTTTCAAGATTGGTGACTTGGGAAGAAAAACTATAAACTGTCAAATGCTGCCGAATACTACTCTGCAAAACTTGCCCCGAAGTACGTTGGACCCTTTAAAATCTATCGAATCTACTCAGTCGTTTGTTATGACTTAATAGATGACTCTGGAAAAGTCCTCCCCCGGATTCATGTAAAAGTTCTCCTTCTGTACCATGCTAACCATGAGTTCATCCCATCCTCACAAGAAGACGAGCATACAGATACTGCATGAGGAAACGCCTATTCGCGATGAATCCCATGAGAAGAGCAATGAGGGGAAGGAGGATATTGAAGTTCCCCCACCACTTTCTGAGAGGAAATCAGGGAGAACTAGACCTACCACCAGCAGACGAGACAGTCCCCGAGAAAGAGATGACTCAAGAGGAGATACCAGAACCTCGGGAGACACAGGAGATGATCCCCCAGCAGGACTCAGTATAAATACTCCTCCTGTATACCGAAGAAGAGGTAGACTCCGAAATATTCCACAATCCCCCAAGTACGTCAGTCCAGGAGACTTCGAACCCGAAGACAAGCAACATCCGAAGCAAGAGAGGAAGCAACATCCGAAGAGCTTGACTAGGTTGGATATTTTGAAGATCCAATCGACTTCTCATGTTCAAACTGTGGAGAATACTCCTCCAGTGATTCTGATGGAGATGAGTCTGAGTGGAAACCCCAGTCAGAACTTGGTAGATCCAGAAGAAGCCATGATCGTCCCGTGGCCAATACCACGACCTCCAAGTCCAATCGCCAACATGTTAAGACCGTACGAGACTCCAGAGGACAAGATGACGCAGATCCAGGGAACATTTGTGAGTCAGACCAGCCCTAAGTGCAGACATCGCAGTCTCCTCCCACAGTTTCTCACTCTACCTTGAGAAATTGGTTAGAGTTAACAGTACCATCAACTGCCGATCCTTACCAGACGTCCACCTCGAGACGCTCTGTACCACCTGTAAAAATTTGGGTTAGAGATGAGAAGGACCCCTCTGTGGCCTGTTACGTTCCCCAATGTTATCTGGGAATGATTTCAATGAACTCAGAACGTATTGCCAGAAGAAGGATGCGAGAAGGATGCTTATTTGTTGCCGATAATGGTCCATTCCCGGTTGACGTCATTCCGCCAGGCACACTCATCATCGACGATCTAGAACAGTACTACCACCAATTGGGGCTGGAAATAACATATACAGCTGTATGTAAACTCGCGAAGAAACAGACTGAGTCCATATGAAAGACCATCCGGGGAAAATCCCGAATCACCCCAGGCATCAAGAGGAACCGATGAGCAGGGATCACAGACTGTTGAAAATAGAGGAGGAGAGGCAGAAGATGATCCAGATGTAATAATCGAAGAAGTAATCGAGTGTGCACCACCCGGATCTAGCGCTCATGAACATCGTGGATCGCCTGTTCGTCCACAGAAGGATAATCGAGCAAAATCAGTAATGGGGAGGCGAGAATCTAACAGACCCAGAGAATGTGCTCACAGACATGACCATACTAGACATGGAAAGTTCCCCACTGTAGTACCCAATGTTGTAATAGAATGGGACCTGTTGATGTTGAGATAGAGGGCTCTTCAGGGAGGAGCTGATCAATCCAGTTACTGTACAGAGGAGCGTTGACAGGGAGAACAGAGTAGCCATACTCGAGAATCCGGAAGAAGAAAGAGTACTTGATGATGCCTACGACCTGGGTTAATGTCAATTCAACTGGAAACTACATGATCACCCGGAGATATAGCTCCCTCTAACATAAATAGACGTTCAAACGTAACATGACTCATAATCGCGCAGGATTATCGTGAGGTATCAATCAACCTTACCAATACTGCAGTATAATAATTTTATATTTTTTTCAATTTAAATTATAAGTTCATGATGGGTAGAAAACCCCGGGAAACAAATTCCCCCACTGTTAATATTTTTTATGTATCGGCTGGTCAAGACGATATACTCTTCGTGGAGTTCTGTTTTGTTGTGCCCCTCTGGAGGATGAACTGGGTTAGCACTTCCTAGAGAATGCACAGCTCTACTTATTTTTCCCGAACATCGATATCTTCAACCAGTACTCCGCATAGAAAAAAATATAAGCCAATACTTATAAGTGAGATATAGTGATTTTGCCGGAATTATATCTTGAATATATCCGCCTTGTATAGCAGGTATATGCTAGGTATACCCGGTAGCATATATGTACACACATATATCCAACATATATGTCAAATATTGCATTTTTTGCCGGAAAGTATACCACATATAAGCGGATATAAGTGACATATATTTCTGTATATATATTTTTTCCATGTAGGACTGAGCAAATTCTTCATTTTTTTGTTTGTTGTTGGGTTGAAGAGTACATTTTGTTTCACTCAAGATAGATTAAGAGAAGAGTGATAAGATAACTCTCAGTATTCTCACGTTCCTTGATGATAGAGATCAAGACTAAGGATAATTAAACCCGAATTATAAGAACAGGAAAGTGATATAACAAGACCTGATTAGGTAATCACAAGCATGAAAATATCCTAAAAGACTACAGACTATTAATATTAATTTTTTTTATTGTGTTCCTCATTATGAGCAAAAGAGCTGAACCAAAAAATACATTGGGAAGTATTTATTGTCAACCGTTGATTAATTATTGTAATTTCTTTTATGTTCTGGTTCTTTTCTTGAAGTACTCATATCCCGGATATAAGAAGAAACGTTTTTGTTTTGATCTTCCGTTTCCTATCACGGTTTAGTTACTAAAAAATCTTTTTTTTTTGGTTGTTGTATGTTATACACAGGTTTCCGGAAATTAATACTTTATGAGTCCTAAGATGAGAAGAACCTCTCAAGATGGTATTATTAATTTTAAAATCATGAATGTTATGATAAAGATGGGAAATTTACCCACAGAAAGTCAAACTCGTAATCAAGACTAGGAAGAAATGCCCTAAACCTGGCTGAAAAACCCGTACATATATCATTTATTTTCGTTCTAATTATTATAACTGGATACCTCATGTATAATTTTCTTTTGTTCACCGTCGTGACCACCACGAATACACGATAGAACGCAGAAAAAAAAATGAGAGTTGAGAATGAATTCTGGTTCTTTTCATCATAATTTTTTGTTGTTGTCAAGAGCTGAACAACCAAAATGATTTTGTTTTGTTATCAGACAACCATTGAGTCAACATATTAATGTATGGAAAAACCAGAATATTCAGGGATTTGAGTGAATAAACTCATATTTTTATATTTTATTCTAAGGATTAATGAATTTTCTTTATTTTCGAGACATCACACATGTTGCTATCCAATTCCCTACCGCAAACCCCTCTTTACGCGAAGACAGAATTCGTGACAGTAATTGATGATCTCGATACAGCACGTGATACAATACCAGGTACGACATTATCATTTTTTGTTGTTGATGCACATAACAATGTACTGATTACTTCCAACTAGCCAGAGTCATGGAAGGAAGGGAAGAGTAAGTCCCATTTGGCGTCGGGATTTGTGACGAAGATAGCTTCGTTGACTTAAAAATATACCGGAATAAATAAGTTAATGAAAAACGAAAAAAAAGTAGGACCAATGAGACTCTCTACCTTCCTGGCTTCTATTAGGATAATTGGATTATACACAAATCATGACTGGATGATCATGACAACATGGACGACATCAACGACCACTGAAGAATGATACTAGCCAATTGTCTCTTGACCACTCAGGGGAAACCCATTGACCCGAAACACCTTGATAATACCCTGGATTACCAGGACAACGTACTTCCAAAACAACCGAAGTTCAGTTTGAGAAGAATCCCTGACTACTCCCCTCGCACATATCCTGAGGAGTACGGTAAATAGTATTAAACCCAACGATTATAAACATCTCGACTGACATAAGCCACTCACCAAGAACCTGGATGACAGATAGAGTTTGGGGAGACCAAAACATCAGGAAACTCCCCTGGCTATCAGCTCAACCTCGTGGAAGTCGCCAAATCAAGGGAGAGAACATCCTGACAACCTCCGGGAAAAACAACTCCCGAAGTAAATCCAGGAAATACCCGAAGAACCCGAAAATCATCATTATCCACTGATAAACGGAGGGTCGATAATAACGTCGATAACTGGGGTCACTGACCAGCTGACGGGAGTCAACTCATCATTCTCACCCTTGACCCCAGAGGCGCTTGGGTCAAATCAGCGCCCAATGAGAGAGCACAGAAGCCATTAATTTGAATAATTCACACCTGGCGGAGCCATCATCCGGACACTGAGGTCAACGCCAATAGTCTCATCAATCAAAAATCACAGATTATAGCAATTTCGGGCCAACGTGGCAACCTTTGATTGGTTAATAAAAATTGGCGAAGAAGGACGAGACTGGACCCGGAATAAGACGCCATGATCCTCACTCAGGTCTAGGTTGCCACTGTACGTGCACAGTGGGATCACTTCAAATTTATGTAATAATATTAAATAATTAGTTATAAGGAATTCACCAAAAAAGTATTTTGGTAATTATTCCGCAACCCACTGTACGCGCACAGTGGGATCTTTTCAAATTTATGTAATAATATCAAGTAATTCGTTATAAGGAATTCACCAAAAAAGTATTTTGGTAATTATTCCGCAACGGTCAAAGAGGTGCCGTTCGTATCTTCTAAACCCGGATGTTCCGGCGAGAGTTAAACAAAACCGATAGAGAGCCGGGATTCGGGAAAGGGTCGAGAAGTTCACCGAAAAATAAATGTCACTGCGCGCGTGGGTACAGTCACAATAAAAGTCTGTATTTATCATAAAATATACACAAAGTCAGAAAATATTTATAATAAAATAAACACTGTCAACTAATAATTAAGTTGAGAGACGTTAGCGAATTTTCACATTTGAGATGTTCACAATAATTTGAGATTTAATCGCGGAGAGAGAATGGCACGATGCACGCTTGTCACGAGGCGATTAGAGAAGGCGGAAGTGACGAGATGGGACAAGTGTCGCGGCAGATGCCGTCGGTCCGAATTAATTGGACACAGTCGGTAACCCAGGTCCGTGTCCAGGAGGTGCTGCCGCTCGTGGTCAGCGGACCAACCTGCCGTGACGTGAAGCTGAGGCGTCAACATTCTCCCCCCGTCAGCAACTTGTTGGTGACCAGGTTCTCGAGAAAGCCATGATAGAGCCTGAAACACTCAACAGAGAAGATCAACAATGTCAACAGAGACCAGCTTCAAAATCAGCTGGTAGAGATTGGCAACGGAACCAGCTTAGAGATCGGCCGAGTCAATGTCGTCGTTGCTGTCCTGATGGTCACAACTCTGGAGAGACCATCCTTCCCAGGGTGTAGAGCTGTGACCCGAGCTAGAGGCCACTTCGCTGGAAGGAACCTCTCATCGGAGAGCAGAACCACAGAGCCGATGCGAATGTCGTTGGACGGATGATGCCACTTGGAGATGAACTGAAGTTGCTGCAGGTATCCTGTAGACCACTGCTTCCAGAAATACTGCAGCCTCTGCTGAATCAGTTGCCATCTTGAGAGCCGTCCAACGTTGAGAT
>NW_021681382.1:24033-81586 GCF_001412515.2 Diachasma alloeum
GTCGGTAACCCAGGTCCGTATCCAGGAGGTGCTGCCGCTCGTGGTCAGCGGACCAACCTGCCGTGACGTGAGGCTGAAGCCTCAACACCGGAGATGCCTGAAATCCACAATTTTGTGAAAAACAAATAGCATCTCTACACCCGAATTTTGTAAGTA
Organism: Diachasma alloeum; assembly: GCF_001412515.2. Classification (NCBI taxonomy): domain Eukaryota; kingdom Metazoa; phylum Arthropoda; class Insecta; order Hymenoptera; family Braconidae; genus Diachasma; species Diachasma alloeum. Next base: position 24,190 of record NW_021681382.1, read on the forward strand.
CCATTGTGTATTACGTGCGGTAATTCGAGTACTAGGGATAATTAGTGAATTGATAAATATCAGGAATATTTAATTATTGAAGCGCGACTTTGATTGAGTGATTTTCTCGGGTTCAAATTAGTGAAAAAAGGAATACTCGTGTGACACCGGTTTAGTCATCACCACGTAGTTGTCCTACGTGCCCGGAATTTTGTCGAGTGAATCGGCAATTATTTGGGGGTAATCCTAAATAAATTCACCGGGATTCTTAGCGAATTCTTTTGGGATAAATTCTTGAGAAATTTAGATGGAGGTTCAGGTGAAATGAAATATCTTCTCGGGGAAATATCTACCGAGTCCCGAACTGGAAGTTATATTTTGCGTGCGAAAAGTGTGGATGGATGGTGGTGAATTAAGGCCTGATTCACCACACAATTATTGTTAAGAGAGAGTCTATTGATCCGAAAAATGATACGAAAAATATATTATTATTTGTTGAATAAAATCTAATCAACTTTCTTTATTAACTTTACCCGGAATTGGTGAATTGATTTTCTTAAGGAAAAATAACAATAAATCTTTGAAAATTCATTCCTGTTGATGAAAATAGTAAGACTAGTCCGAACAGAACTTTGATTATTAGTAGATAAGTTATTGAGAGGTGGCCAAGGGAATTATATTTTTGTATTTTGAATAAATAACTTGAATCAAACCAGAACAGTACCCGGACGATTAATTGGGAAAATAAATTATGACGATTAAATGCAGTAGTAGAAAAGACTCAAGTGGAACGATTTATAGTGAATAATTTTTCTGAAATTAAATGTCTGAACGATAAGTGGAAAATGTCTGATTTTTGGTAAATGGTTTCATGCAATGTTACAATGTATTATTTTTGGAAATTATGCTGTTTGCAGCATTAGCGTTTGAAATTTCATATTCGTTTTTTCTATTTCGTTTTCGTACGGATCCGTCTAGTTTCTTTGGTTTTGCGATTCCATAATTCACCTTTTACGTTAGTTACGTTATTCGTTTTCTAGCCATTATTTTGTGGGATCGCTTTGCCTTGAGAGACGTCGTACCTGTTGGTCTAGCGATTAAACTACGCGGCGATAGTGCGAGTTAATTAACTGTTTCAAAATGCTGGAGTATTCGTGTCATCTTACTGAGGTCGAATATAGGAATTTTGTGCCGTTCTGGCCAGTAGGATCTCAAGGTCAGATACTGCTGAGTGTAGGGTGCCGTATTCGACATTTCGGGCTTTTGCTACGTATGCTGTCGTTGAGACGAATCCCAGTTTATCATGTGAGGAATTTGAGTAGATTCTCGATGCGTACATTGCGCTACATTACGCCTTATTCTGATTCCCTTCTAATTTATTGATTATGTTTAATTATAGATTTAGTAGGAAGTAATTTAGGGCATATTAAAAATAATTATTTGTACCGGTTTTGGTCTTGTTATCTTGGGTGGTGCTTTCCGTTATTATTGGCGTGAATACGTCTTAGCCATTGGTTAGGGGGGTCATTCCGAAAATTCCACCTAGTCCGCTACGCCATCTGGCGACAGACATGCGAACTATTACGTACTATCAAGATCAGCTATTGGTAAGAATGGGAACTGTAATCAGTGATACTTATTCCCTGTTCCACGCGTTAGGGTCAGCACACAAACCGAAAATATAAGGAATATGAAACAACTATAAGGAACAGCCTAGCGAATGTTGCTTATTCCTTGTTTCTATTCATATTCATTTGTTTTTCTGTTTGCTATTTGTCATTCTCTCATGTTTATCATGCACAGAATTGATCAGTTTTAAAATTTTTGGAAATTTTGAAAAAATTCAGAGAATTTCTATAAATTTTGAGAAAATTCAGGAAATTTCCAGAAATTTCTAGAAAATTCAAGAAGATTCTAAAAATTTCGAGGGGATTTCGGGAGATTTACAAAATTCAAGTGAATGCAAGAACTTTCTAGAAATTATCGGGAAATTCAATGACTTTCTAGAAATTTCGCGGAAATTCAAATACTTTCTTTTTATGTCGATATAAAATCGTAAATTTCAACCAATGATAGTCCTGGAATCAGAATACTGGACTAAGATTGGTTGGAATTTACGAGTTCCACTGAGATGAGTGGTGGGCAGTGGTGGGGGAATGGGAGATCCGTACATAATCTACAATTTCCCAGTGAAACAATCTCGTCAGTCGTACTGTACATTCCGAAAATCTACAAGAAAATACCCAATTAACTGTAACCTTTATACAACCGGTGAATAAATTTGGCGTGGACATGACTATGTAGTTTGTGTTGAGATGTGTTGATGTGTCATGGATCAGTTTCCACCTAGACGTATTCACGTCAAAAATTTATCGGTTGTATCAAGATTACAGCCAATTGGGTTTTTTTCTTTGCATCTAGTGTCGGGTTTTCGGTCATTTTATAGGGATAGAAAAGTATGGAACTGATTTTTTTTGACTTTATCTCTTTGGTTTTTCGTTTACTCTGCATTTATTGAGTCAATATGTTTTTTCAATTTTTCTGTTGTTGCCCTTATATAATTTTTGTAGTTCGCTTTCTCTCAGGATGATTTATGTTCTATTTTTTTCTCTTTTTTTAAGTTGATTATTATATAGATTATTGGCTTTTTCGATATTTCTTGATTGTGAATTTGAGAATATATTTTTTGTGCATTTAGAAACAGCATAAACCTACATTTCAGCATTAATTGTCAGTTTTTCGTGCTTTCTTGATGAGAATAAGAGCCCAGTAACTCATTTTATACCTGAACCTATCTCTCCCTCCACAACCGATCCCATGAGCAGCGCGAAAAAGTTTTCATCTTTCCCTTGGCCCCTTTAGTTTTAAGTTTGCTACGTTTTGAGTTTTGGTTCTTCGTTAGGTTTTCCCCTTCGAAGTAATTTTTGGTTTGTTGCTCCCGTCGAGACGAAAAACAACTGGCGTCCAATCATAGAATTTTCGGTAATATAATAAAATAGGAGGCTCCTCAAATCGAAAAAATTTATAATTTATTTCAACCCATTTTAACCTAATTTATAACTACTTAATTCCCAATCAACACACAATGCGGAGTAGAACACCGAGAACCACACTTCGAGACGAGTAGAGTAAAAAAAATGGATTTCAAGAATTTCTCGGAATGACCAACCAAAATTATTGTGGATCATTTGGAAATTGCATCAGGTTTAGTTATTATCCAGGGCCACGACGTGGACGTACTGATGCCGACCCCAAAGAGGAGCCTAAACATCAACCATAAAACGTCCAAGGGCAATAGATTGAGGAATAGGTTCTATTATACCTCCGCCTTCCACCAAAGGCAATTGATAATAATCAATAATTATTAATGAGATGAGTAAAATTAATTGAAAATAAATAATGACAAATGACACTGTTGATCCAATATTATTCGTTGGACTCAACTAATAGAGACCTATTCGTCTGGAACAACCAATTCTGAAACAACAATCACCAAACAATAGACTATTTGTATTAATCTAACCGCGATCTTCTAGATTAATTTCATAAGGATTATAGTAGTTACCGAGGATTCTAAGAAAGGTGTTTACCCGCTCTGGTTTTTGGACGGCGTGCGTGAAATCAAACTTACTCAATTTGTCATCAATGCCGCTCGTCCTCACTCCATACTTTGGGTATAAGCTCCTGAATTCTCTCCAGAACCTTTCTATTCGCTGAATTTGGGCTCCATTGGTGTAATTCACATGTGAGACACTGTGATTCATACATAGATGCACATAATGTGCGGATAGTCCTGAGTATCCCGCCCAACAGTCAGTATACACTGTACTATCAAACGTCACATACTTTTTCACCAGTGAAGTTAGAGTCGCGGCCGAACGGTCAGGGACCCTGTCGATTACTAATCGTCTAGTTTCCCTGTCGTATAAACCCACGATCCATTCCTTCACTTTCGGTGTACGACCTAGCTTAGTTGTTCTCCCCCCTTAACTTAGTTCGTCGATTTCTACTACCATGTCCACCCCACCCAGTCTATCAGCCCGGCTATCGTTGTCCCACTGTGTCAAAACACCGTTCATCCTTCCAACCCAATTACGCACTGTTGTCATGCCCAACTTGGATTCGAAACACAAACACTGTAAAGTGAAGTAGGTATGCTAGGCGGGTTCTGGATAGTACTTCGCCGAGTTGCCGCTAGGCGCCCCCATCGATCGAATGTTCGAGATGTATGACGTCATCGATTATTCATTCGGGTTGATGACTCATTGTTTTATTCGGGTTGATGACTTATCGAGTTAGGGGGTGGTGGGGATATCTCATAATTTCTGTCGGGGCTTGTATGATACCGGCGAGACCTCGTAGGAAATAGGATATTATAATGAGTCATAGCTTTCTTGAAATAAAAATTACGTCATAATTTATTTGTTCGAGAATATTCTTGACTATTCTAAAATTTTCCATAACGGTTCAAATCGGGGTGGAGTGGGGGAAGGTGGTGAGGTTCTGTAAAATCATCAGACTCCTCAGGATTCAGCTTCAATCGTAAATTTGATACGTCATCGATGATTCATTCGGGTTGATGACTCATTGTTTTATTCGGGTTGATGACTTATCGAGTTAGGGGGTGGTGGGGATATCTCATAATTTCTGTCGGGGCTTGTATGATACCGGCGAGACCTCGTAGGAAATAGGATATTATAATGAGTCATAGCTTTCTTGAAATAAAAATTACGTCATAATTTATTTGTTCGAGAATATTCTTGACTATTCTAAAATTTTCCATAACGGTTCAAATCGGGGTGGAGTGGGGGAAGGTGGTGAGGTTCTGTAAAATCATCAGACTCCTCAGGATTCAGCTTCAATCGTAAATTTGATTCGTCATCGATGATTCATTCGGGTTGATGACTCATTGTTTTATTCGGGTTGATGACTTATCGAGTTAGGGGGTGGTGGGGATATCTCATAATTTCTGTCGGGGCTTGTATGATACCGGCGAGACCTCGTAGGAAATAGGATATTATAATGAGTCATAGCTTTCTTGAAATAAAAATTACGTCATAATTTATTTGTTCGAGAATATTCTTGACTATTCTAAAATTTTCCATAACGGTTCAAATCGGGGTGGAGTGGGGGAAGGTGGTGAGGTTCTATAAAATCATCAGACTCCTCAGGATTCAGCTTCAATCGTAAATTTGATTCGCTAGCAATACGATCTATATTGCTTTGGTTGCTTTGTCTATTGGTTTTGGTGGGTAATTATAATGTTGATATAATGCTGGATGTGCAGGGTTTTCAACACCCAAAAAAGAAATTTATAGTTAAAGAACTGGCAGTTCAAGCAGTTGGGAAAGATGAGTGTGGCTGTCTGCTTTTCCAACCCCCATGCGGATGGAACGAATTGCCAAAAAAATACAAAAGGACCAACAAGTGGATAATTAATAATCATCATGGAATCGCATGGGAAACCGGGTCAATCCCATATGATGAGCTTCACGATGCCATTACACGAATTACAGAAGGAGTAACAATTATCTTTGTGAATGGACTGCAAAAAAAGCGGTGGTTACAGTCTTACACTGATAAAGCGATAATCGACTTGAATGATTTGGGGTGCTCAAAGGCAAAGGATATCAGTACCCCTAGATGTTGGAATCATCGAGAGCACAGTCTGATTGAAAATTATACCTGTGCATTTGAAAATTGTGGGAAACTTGCAAAATGGTACACAACGTACTTCGACTCGACTTTGGATTCGCTCACAGATTTCTTTGATTGGATACGGGACATGCAAATGCTGCCAACAGATTCCAATCATTACTGAAGAGATTTCTTCTGAAATATGGATGGCAACACATCGATGAATTGTGGAAGACATTGGCAGAGAGGTTCAAAAACATGAGTGAAATTCAGGAGTACCGTCGATGTTATTAACATTATTCAACATTGATTCATAGAGGTGACACTGTGGATGGGCCTGTACCGCTGGTAAAAAATTGTCTCACTTGCGAATTATCTAACTGGATAATTTTCTCATCATAATGACATATGATGATATTACCTTATGAACAAAATGTAAATGAATGAATAAAAAGTGGAACATATATATATGTATATACAATTTCGTTCATTTTTATTCATTTCAACGTCATATTTCTTCCATTTTTACTCTTCTATAATAATTTCCAAAAGGTTGAGATAATTTCACAAAAAAAAACATGGAAAAAAAAATTGAGAAAAAAAAATGATGGCAAACTGAGCGAGTTTTAAACCAACTACGTTCAGATTATCAGCCAGCGCGCCACGCACTCTGCCATACCGGCTAACGGTTCATTGAAAATTTTTTTAACTAGATATATCCATAACTAACAGAGTTTTGGAAATGATTATCGATTGAATAATTATAAAAAATTTAGGGAATATCATCGAGTACCAACTCATATGCGCGTTGCGCTGAGTGCAACTGCGCACGCACGCACGGTATAAACCCACCATGCGTTTACAGCGGAAACCCTCCATCCACACAACGCAAACCCACCATCACTATAATTATTATTGAATATACCACCCCTCACATCTAGTCGTATTTCAATGAATAATTTCTTTTTCCTTTAAACAATTATACACAAAATGTCCATAAACAAATTCAGCAAATATGAGAGGGATATATATATATTTTTTATATTAGTTGCAGCTTGCTGTTGATAGTTTTTGTCCGAACATAAAATCATTTCATCCTCGTACACAGAAAGGAAAATTTATTTCTATTAAATATTTATCAATTTGAGCGAAGTATTAATTTAAGAAATAGCAAATTTCTCCAACCCATCCATCTCCAAGGGAGCATAATTAAGCTCTAATTATAATAATTATATTGCTTTAGATAATGATTTTGTAACATATGAATCTTGATGAACTCAATAATAGTTAACTATGAAAAATTCATTCAAATTGAACTCATCCAATTTCTTAAAAATTAATAATAATTAGAAAAATCCATTCATGATCATGTATAATGTCACCATTAACTAAGGTAATATGATTATTACAATTGAAACCTAATCAGAATCGCCTGTAAATATTTAGGTAGAAAATATTCAGTTTTAAAAAAATGAATAGTTTTGTTAATTGAATGAATGTTTGTCGTAACGAAATTTTTCTCTCGATCTATAACCGAAACAATCGGAAAAATTGAAAATCCTTTTTTAATGAAAATTAAGTAACCGAAAAATGTGAAAGATTAAAATACGGTACAGCGTTCTGAGTCACAGAGCAACGGTTTTACTTATCACTATGATTTGACACCCTGAGAGGAAGTATCCCCAGGTTCTCCTCCTAATTCTCTCGTCGATGATTTTTAGCTTACTAATCTTATCAGAGTAATTCGATCTTATAAAGGAGACAAAGAGTGATGTAAAATTCTCAGATTTTTTTCTCTCTCACTCTATTTAATTACCGCCGAGAACCTTCGTGAATATTCTTTTGCTATTAACCCTCCATGAGTTAAATAGAGAGGGTTTATGTTTCACCATTGAGTTCTCTCTCACACTCAAAACATAACCATTGATATGGAATGTATAGGCCCCGAAATTTACTCATGCACATCTCAGTTCGCTCTCCGACATCGAGCTAAGAGTTTCATCTCTTCTACGAGTGTTTTCCTGCAGTTCTATTGTTTTATTGTGTGTGAGTAATCAAAATGAGGAGGAGTGCAGATAATCATGGATTCCTTCGGTTTCTAACTTACGAGGATCCTGATTTGGGGAACAGAAGATTTATTAGACCCGTGGAAGTCCGATGCCCCTACGTGTGGGTGATAGACCCCAGTGCAAAAACCATTGCGTCATGTATCAAGCATATCATTCTCCAGCATTGGCAGGATTTTGATGTGGTTTTATACTTCACAGCCTGTGGAATCACAACGCGGAGGATCACCCATTCCCCTTGGGAGTATTGGTTCGTTGTGGAGAACACTGAGAGTGAAGATGAAGTGGAAAGTGTTGATAATTCTGGTGATAATGATCATGATAATGATGAGCATAATAATTATGATGATGATTATGAAGATGACGATGATGGTAAATTAATTATTGATGAGGGTAGTCAGGATATTGAAGTGAAGTCTGAACCCATTGAGGGAGAAGTGTCAGCCGAAAAAATCAAGAAAGAAGAAAACGATGTGGTTGACAGCGATGCTGAAACCGTCATCTACTCACTCAATCATTTGACTGGGGTGCTCATCAAGAAGGAGGTCCTCGTGAAGAAGAAGTGAGGGGATGATGATGCAACCATTTACAATCCACATGATGAATCTGAAGAGAAACGGATAATGGAAATCACCGAGGGTGATTTGTTTGCCAATGATTTGGGGGAAGGTTCGCCATCGGTACCGGAACTGAAGCAGGAATAGGTGGATTTGGGGGAGCTAAATTTGGGAGGAGAAGGAGAGATTAATTTTGAAGAAAATTCTATTGAATTGCCCCCTGCAGCTGTGGGAGGTGATTTGAGAGTGGTTTTTCCGGTGGAAAAAATTATTTTGGAGGTAGAAGTTGATGATTTGAGTTCATCCAGAAGTGGGGGTGGTAGCGGAGTCCTGTCATTTATTGAATCCCCGGAAGTAGACGAGGCATTAACGGAGGAGAGGGGAGAGGAGCGACGAAGTACCTCGGGCTTGGAGGCCGATGACGGGCTGGTAATGGAGGCAGAAGGAGAGAGGGCAGATACGGACATTTCGGAGGTTGAAAATGAGACGGTGCAGCTACAGGGGGAAGAGAGCATGAATGAGTCAGAAGACTAGTGGGAGATATCGTATAAAGGTAAGATTTAAATATTACGTTTAAATAAGAGTTTTTTAATTTATACATTTTTATAATTTATATGATTTCAGAGTCGCGAGAGATTTATTGGGTCCACAATCTGCGTACTGGTGAGGGGAGATTGGAGCTGAGCAGGACCAGGGAGTGGGTTTACTTCGATTAATCAAAGGTAATATATATTACGCAAAACAATCTTTTCGAGAAAATGAAATATTTCAAATCCTCTCATCATCATTTTCCGCAGATCAGTAAATAAATAATTTGTATTGTTCATGTGATATCATAATAATGCCTGATGAGAAAAATTGCATTATGATTTGTTTCGTAGTCGAAAATTGAATGAATTCATTTTTCATATAATAATCATTTATATTAATATTAATACAAAATATTGAATTTGCACCATTCATTATTTGAATAATGAGAATTTCTTAAATTTAATAATTACAATTTCCTAAATTTAAAAATTACAATTTTTATGAAAATCCCCAGTAATGAGTTCTCACTGAAAGTTCAATTAAAATATAGATACCATATTTTTGCATTATTAAAATAATATTAATATTTAAAATCTCATTTTTCATTGATAATAATTGAAAAATTATACTTGAAAATTTTTTTTTCATAATTTAATAGACAATTGATGAGTCGAAATTTTCATTAGACTAGTAATGAAAAATGTTTAATTACTACTCATTGATAAAAAAAAAACGAACAATGAAAAAATGATTTAGCATTAATATAAAATTAAAATGATTGAATTTTCAATCAGCCATTAATAGTTTAACGACAAGTTTTTCCATTACCCGTTGATGAAATAATATTCATTTTCGGTACCAATATTTTCAAAAATAATATTTTACCAATCTCTGTTTTTTCCTATAATTTTCTCATTTTTTTTTTCTAAGAAAGAAACTTATCAATGTTATTCTTATTTGTTACAGCTCATATCTCCTATTAGCAGCCTAAAAAAATGAGGATGACAGGTGGAGAAAGAAGGAAAACTACCTAACTACATATTTAAAAAAAAACACATTATTTCAATTCATGTTTCTATTTTCATTTTTTCATACTTTGTATTTTTTTTGTAATTTTTATTATCACACATTGAAAAAAAATATAAATTGTAATTTTTTGTCTTTTTAAAAAACTTGAACCTTACTTCCTTTGATCCCACTACGAACTAAAAAAAATATACAGAAAACTCGACAAAAAAAAGTAGAAGCTCATCACATAAATAAAAAACTTGGATTTTTACCTAATATCCATCCATCGGTAAAGTAGGACGCGATTCATTTAAGTCATTCCAACGCTTGATAACTATAAGCTAAAATAGCTCAGCGGTAGCGAGTTTCGCTGAGGCATGAGACGTTCTCGGTTCAAATCTCGGAGATTTGATTTTTTTTTTTCAAATTAACATTCTAACGTATTGGTACTCAATTTGTATAAATTGTTCATAATTCTTTACAATGAAAGATGGAAAAATTATGATGAAGTCCTAAAAAAAAAAACATTGATGAGTAATAGCTTTTATGCTCACTATTATTTTTACTGAAGAATCAAAAATGAGAAAATTGTGCCTTCCAGGAAAATTGTAAACCATGATGTTCTTTATTTTTATCTCCCACGTGTTATTTACATGGGAATTTCAGCTACCAAGGGCGCTGTTTCGAGATCTATGGAACTCTGGGGCCCGATTTTCATTAGCATTAGACAGGGAAAAAAATACATTATCATCCCCGATTCCGTAATAGAAAGATTATTTCTCTCTCAAAAATAGCATCATAGCGCGCGTAACGCTGGGTTAATATTATAAAATTGAAAATACACAAACTACATATTTTTTTTTATTTTTTCGCAGAGGGATAATTTGTTGATTGGTATTTAAAACTAACGATAGATGGTTTGACAAACAAAACCACCATGAGATTTCATTGTGAAAATTTATTTATATTGATAACTAATTAACAATTGATTTTATCCATGGTTTTCATCAATTTAAGGTATAAGTTTTAGATTTCAATGAAGTTGAAACGTGTTCCCTCACCAAGATATTGGAATTGAATTTTTTTCTCTGAGACAGCATTCTGCAGCTTCTCATAGAGTGCCTCATCACTCAGTATCACTTGCACCACCCGCTGTGGTAAGAAAACTGTGAAGGTATCATCAATGGTGATTACGATGCTTAATCCAAATCTTGTTGATACTTTCTTAACACCTGTGATGCCATAGATGATGTTAGAATCCAACTCAGTCATCTTCTTCGTTAGCAAGTAACTCTTGGATACAATGTTGTTGATGGAAGAGAAATCCATTATACTAACTACAACAATTCAAGAAGAAATGGCATTACTATGTTGATTGTTTGATTTGTAGCCCAATATTAGTTGTATGTGAATGTATGGAAAGATACTTACGGACACTGCTATTTTCGGAGAGATCAATATACTTCTTCTCAAGCTTCTATCCCCACTGAACACTTTGGAAGTGAGCGATGAACTGCCTCAGAAATCTATTTGATGGCTTTATATATCCTGCTCTTATCAAATTATGACATCATCCCACTCTAGAATCTTCGGGAAGACTCTTGCACCTTCTACAACCTCCTCGAGTTATATTTAGGTTATTATTAGTGATGAATCATTGAAGAAGTGACTCATTCCTTATCAAACTATGACATCATCTCACTCTAGAAGACTCTCGTACCATCTGGAGACTTTTCAAGTTTATAAGAAAAGATTACGGTGCCATCTTAGCTAGTTGAATCGAGACTGATCTCGAACTTTCCCGAGAGAAATCTGAGATACTTTTATTATTATTATTATTCTTTGACGATGAGTCATTGAAGAGGTATATTAAGGAGAAGACTAGCTACGAGTCGCTCAGTCTTCCCTACCTCATTTGCAATGGATGAACAGAGAAAAAAATTATTACGCGTTTTAAGAGAAGCATATCGAATGCTTCCTCACACACCACCTGATCAGATAGAAAATCTGAAGAATTTGACAGAAAATAACATAAAACTTTTGAATAAATATCTTAGAAGAGTGCACTCGACTGGTGAAAAAAGTGAGATTCAAGCGACGGTCGGAGAATTACTCTGGTATAGGGAGGTTTTAAAGCTGCACCGTAGACATGGTGGTGGAATAAAGAGGAAAAAATCAGTGAAGAAGATTTCAAACCGTGTGCAGTGGAAGGATCTAGAATCAGCATTCAGAGATCGTATAAGAACAGTGGCTATCATCAATTTGACTCACAAAGACACTAAATCTTTCTTACAAGATTGTGAGGTGTTGGTAGTGTCACATTTGAAGGATATTTTAGCTGATGAAGGTAGTTTTAGAGTTAACTGTGTGCTCTCATGCAAATTCTCGATTGTACGCGCAGATGAAATTCAAGAAGAAACGAAACACTTTATCACAAAAAACCAAGTGATTCTCCAAGCAACTGATTTAAATGATCGGTTCAAAGAATCCGTCTTTGATGATGTTATGGCAAAGCAAGAAGACTTTCAAGAGACCGGTTCCGGTTGGACGCTGACGGAAATCATCAACTTGATGATCAATATCAACAAATACGAGCCTCTCAAAGGTGGAGATTCGACATTCATCGAATTACCAAAGGACATTCAAGCTAAAAAAGCTGTTGTGAATATGAAAAACAGTGATCAGTTTTGTTTTTTGTGGGCAGTTACGGCAGCTCTCCATCCAGCAACAGTGAACACAAGTCTGTCGAGGTCGTATCCCCATTTTCGGAATGTACTCAAATATGAGGGGCTCGATTTTCCAATGACACTCAAAGGTATCTCCAAGTTTGAGGAGATGAATGATCTGAAGATCAATGTTTATGGGATTGAACAATGTGGTCATAAAAACACCACCTTCCCTGTATATTTGAGCAAGAGAATTACCAATCGAGAGACAATTCACCTGCTTATGGTTGAAAACAATCTGAAAGAATCAGATGAATCCCTGTTTCATTTCGCATGGATCCGTAATTTGTCACGTCTAGTTAGTTCTCAAATCTCTAAAAGTAAAGGTTTTACATGGTTATGCGATCGATGTCTCTGTCACTTTAGACATTAACAGTCGTTTGAGAAATACAAAGAAGATTGTGCAAGCTTGAATGAAGTGCGAATGATAATGCCTCAAGAGAAGGATAAAATACTTAGCTTCAAAAATTTTAAATATGCTGAAGCTGTGCCATTTGTTGTCTATGCAGACTTAGAGTGTATCATAGACGTAAAAGGAGATAATCCCCATATTCCCCATAGTGCTGCATTTTACGTGAAATGTGCTTTCAATGATTCGCTATCAGAATTCAAATTACGGAGAGATGTTCAGTGTATTGAGTGGTTCACAACAGAGATGAAATTGATAGCATATAAAGTCGATGGTCATTTGAAGAACAATGTAAAGATGGAAACGTTATCGGATGAGCAAATGAATGCCTTTCAATCGGCAGCGATCTGTCATATCTGTAAGAAGTCTTTCATCAAAGACGATAAGGTTAGGGATCATAATCACCTAACAGGACAATATCGTGGAGCGGCGCATAATAGTTGCAACTTGGTTTGTCAAGATTCTCACACCATTCCGGTCGTATTCCACAATCTCTCCGGTTATGATGCTCATTTCATCATTCGAAGTATTGCAACATCATTTGATGGCAATGTGAAAATTCTTCCAGTGAATAAAGACCGATATATTTCTTTTACCAAGTATGTTACGAATACTTGCGTGAATTTACGATTCATTGATTCCTTTCGGTTCATGGGGAGTAGTCTCGAAAGATTAGCCAGTTATTTTGATAATGATCATAAGCAGATAATCAAGGAATATCAGTCTGATTCGGTGAAATTTAATTTATTATGCAGATAAGGTGTGTTTCCTTATGAATATAGTGACAGTTGGAATAAATTAGATGAAACATATTTACCAGAAAAGGACGATTTTTATTCACAATTGACTGATCAACACATAGCTGATGAGGATTACCAGCATGCGATTAATGTATGGAGTGCATTCAATATCAACACACTGGGAGAGTATTCAGATCTCTATCTTCGAACAGATGTTCTATTGCTTGCTGATATTTTCGAAAATTTTCGTCATAATTGCTTCTCAACTTATGAATTGGATCCACTCCACTATTATACCGCACCTGGATTAGCGTTTAACGCTATGCTCAAGCATATCCAAGTGAATTTAGAGCTTTTGACTCATCCTGAAATGGTGCTATTTATCGAAAAAGGCATTAGAGGGAGGGTAGCACAGTGTTCAAACTGATATGCTCAGGCTAACAATCCATTCATGCGGAAATTCTATGATGAATCTATTGAAACATCTTATTTGATGTATTATGATGTCAATAATTTATACGGAGCTGCGATGAGTGTCAGTTTACCATGTAATTCATTCATATAGGTTGATAGTAATTCTGTAGATATTGTAAATGTTGCGGATGATTCTCCAGTGGGGTATATTCTCGAAGTTGATTTGGAATATCCGCAAGAATTACATGAACTCCACAAGGATTTCCCACTCTGTCCTGAACATTTCACCCCTCCAAACAGTAAACATACTAAATTAGCAACCACTCTGCTTCCGAAAGAGAAGTACGTTATCCATTATAGGAATTTAAAACAATACGTAGCACTCGGAATGAGATTGAAGTGTATCCATCGTATTTTAAAATTTAATCAAACACCCTAGCTGAATCCTTACATTGATTTGAATACCACCAAGCGACAACAATCAACGAATGAATTCGAAAAAAACTTCTATAAATTGATGAATAATGCGGTTTTCGGGAAAACGATGGAAAATGTCAGAAAGCAGAAGGATATTAAACTTATCACACATTGCGATGGGCGATATGGCGCGAAAGCACTCATTGCAAAACCTAATTTTCATAGTTGTTGTGTGTTTGATGAGGATATGGTGATTATTGAAATGAATGGAACATCAGTATATTTTAAGAAGCCTATCTACATTGGATTTACAATTCTCGATGTATCAAAAACTATTGTATATGACTTCCATTATAACTATGTAAAAACCAAATTTGGGGATCGCGCAAAACTCATGTACACCGATACGGATAGTTTACTGTATTTATTTCGCATACCAAATATTTATGAGACCATTAAAAATGATGTGAATGAAAAGTTCGATACATCTGATTATAAAGTCGATAATGAGTATGGAATTCCCCTGAAAAATAAGAAAGTATTGGGTCTGATGAAGGATGAAAATAATGGTAAAATCATGGTTGAGTTTGTAGGATTAAGAGCGAAGACTTATGCTTTCAAGATTATATGTCATATCTGTGTTCACATGATCTTCATAGATATGCTTTAGATTCATCTCATCCTGCTTAAATAATATCAGTAAATTGGCATTATCGCGCACGAGGTGTTTGGGTATCCTCGTATAAGTTTGACAAAGATAGAAACGATCAACATCTCGATGTCGCCCCATACAGAAAAAAGCTCGAACGTTATCTTGTTTTTCACATGCGACATCATCAAAAATAACGATAGAACTGGGTTGCGCATCATCGGGTTTTATGACGGTTTCATGTTCATTGAACGGGAAATATCCAATCGTATTGGTTGATTCTAAGACTTTCTTCAAAAACTCATATTTTGGTCGATTCAAAGATTTCGAATACACATAAACATTTTCAAATCTTAAACCGTTGGGATGTATAATGAGAGCCAATAATGCATTCGTCTTCCCACAATTCGAGGGACCACAAAAAATGGCACGCACTGTATTTGGTAGCAATTCCCCATGACGTTTGTCCTTCAGCTAATCAGTATCAGTCTGAACAATTTCATCGAAATTCTGAATTGGTAATTTAACTTTTTGCTCTCTGAATTTCATCTTCGCTGATTAGCGTTACACACACGACTTCCCCATGTAAACTGAGGCAAAATGTATAAATAGTTAGTATTTATACATTTCACATTCAGTTGGATAGATGCTATGGACGTGAGCAGACGTAAGAAGAGTGGTAAAGGTTTTATCAATAGGATCATCAATAAATTACCAATTGAACTTCATATTCCTGGTTATCAATATTGCGGACCAGGCACAAAGTTAGCTAAAAGATTAGCTCGTGGTGATCCCGGTATTAACCCTTTAGATAAAGCTTGCAAAGAGCACGATATTGCGTACTCGAAAAATCGATAATCTTTCAGCTAGACATTAGGCAGATAGGATCTTAGAAGAGGCAGCTTGGACTCGTGTTTTATCAAAAGACGCAGGTTTAGGTGAGAAAGCTGCTGCATGGGCAGTAGCTAATACTATGAAAGCTAAAACGAAGTTCGGAGTTGGATTGATAAAGAAGAAGAGGGTCACGAAGAAACGTGAGAAAAGTCTTGTGAAGAAGAAGAAGAAGAAGAAGACATGTGGTCGTGGTGTTTCTCAGAAAAAAGTACCTCTGAAACAGATAATTCGCATGGTGAAACAGGGAATATGCCCCGGAGATGCAGTCAAATCAGCTCTTCAGGCAGCACGACATACTGTCCGAAGAGCTGGAGGAAAGCCTTTCATCAAATCACCACGAATATTGCCAGTTCCCGGAAAAATTGGAGGAATCTTAACATTCTTGATTCTATTCTTTGCTGGTCTAAGTGCCACGGGAGCTTTAGCTGGAGGCGCCGCAGGCATTTCAAAAGCCGTAAATGATGCGAATGCAGCTAAACAGTATCTTGCGGAGAACAAACGTCATAATCAATCAATGGAGGCAATTGCAGTGGGCAATGGATTGTACTTAAAGCCATACAAAACAGGATTGGGTCTCCATTTGAAACCAAAAAACTAATCAAGCTATCACACCGAGCCCTCAGCGATGTAGATATCATAAAATTTGCTAAATTAATGACAATTCCATATTTTCGAGGAGTATTCATGAGAAATGCGTTATCCAAGAATGGACCTCGGAAAAATGAATCAGCTGTCATCAATTTAGATGATAAAGATGGTCCTGGCATGCATTGTGTGGCATACAGAAAACGGAATAATGAAATTATGTATTTCGATAGTTTTCGAAATTTTCAACCGCCAGAAGAAATAATGAAATATTTCGGTGTTGGTAGCATTGTCAAATATAATCACCAACAACATCAAAAATATGATACAGTAATATGTGGACATTTAGAGGAGGATGGGGCAAAACGGCCCCCTTCAATCGTCAATATTTTCCGATTCAATAATCCGATTGGGATGAGTTAGAACTCGTTTCGAAGAATAAAAAATTATCTTCAAAATAAAGTTGAAACTGGGAATTTTCACAATGTCATTCACAAGTTATTGACAATTGAAGGGGGACCGTTTTGCCCTACCCTCCCCTATGTCTTAAATCCCTCAATGACAATCTATAAATAGTGAGGATGTTGATATATTGAATTAATCCGAAGACAACAACCATGCGTGAATCTTTCACGCTAACATTATCGGGGACGTCTTCAATTTTAGAAGCCAATTATTTCCCACCAATTGAGCTGTCTCCTAGTCATCATTACAGTTTGAGTCTTATGGAATTGTTGACATTCAATTCAATTCCGAATATTGATGAAGGGAAGAATAAATTTCATCATTCTGATGGTGAGAGAGAACATACAATCACGATACCAACAGGTAGTTATGAAATCGATGATATACAAAACTATTTGCAAAAAGTCTTGCAAAGAAGAGGTGTTACTATTGATTTGAAAGCAAATAATAACACCTTATGCAGCGAAATCAGAAGTAGTCATATAACAGATTTTACTCCTTCCGATTCCATTGGTCAACTATTGGGCTTCGATAGGAAAATTTCAACACCTGATAGAACCCACATATCAGATTTACCTGTAAGAATCATCAAGATCAATTCTCTGTGTGTGGAGTGTATCATCACTAGCGGTGCTTATATGAATGGGGAGAAGGTACACATCATACCTGAATTTCTTCCTACTGTACCACCAGGATATAAGATCATGGAAGTCCCGAAAAACCTCATTTATCTACCGATCGCCGTGTAAGCCATAGATCATCTCCAGCTCAAGTTAGTAGATAAAGATGGTGAATTGGTGAATTTTCAAGGTGAAACTATAACAATAAGACTTCATGTAAAGCGAACATAATGGGTATTGTATTCAGAACGAAAATTGGAAAGAATTATAAGAGTACGTTATCGAAGCGAGGAGTCAACAGTCGTCACGGGACCGGCAAACAGTTAACACATGAAAATATTCAGTTCCTCAAAAGTTTGAATTTGAAACCAAGAGTGCAGAATATATATTGAACAGAAAATCATGGAGGATATATTGAAAATTCAGAAATCTTTCGAATTTGATGAGTCGATTGCTCATTATGAGATGCATGCTCATCAACCATTTGCCTCTTCATCATTTGGTAACAATGCTGAAATTTCAATAACAGTACATCAGGATTTGTGCCTTTTACCAAGTAAAAGTTATCTTCACATCTATGGACGTTTGACAGAAGAGGATGCTGCAGCTCCAGTGGAAAGAACCAGATTCGTGAATAATGTTATTTGTCATTTGTTCGAAGAGATTCGATATGAACTCAATGGCATTAAAATTGATCGTGCGAAAAATGTTGGATTGACAAGTCTTATGAAGAATTATGTTTCACAAAATCCTAGTCAATGGCCTTTATTGGAAAATGCTGGTTGGTTGAAAAAAGACACTATGGATAGTGATGAGACAATTACAAATGCAAATGGGTATTTCGATATTTCTATACCATTGAGTTTGATTCTCGGCTTTGCTGAAAATTATCAGAAAATCATTGTGAATGCAAAGCATGAACTCATCCTCATGAGATCCAAGACGGATGTTAATGCCATTCTTCAAGGAGCTATCACAGTTCAAAACCCTGAGGAAAAATATAAAATCGCATTACAAAAAATTGAGTGGTTAATTCCATATGTCAAAGTTTCCGATGAACGCACGGTGAAACTGCTCAACTTTATTGGTAAAGATACACCCATCGGAATAGGCTTTCGTACCTGGGAGCTGTACGAATATTCTCTGCTTCCTACATCATCGAAGCATGTTTGGGTGGTGAAGACATTGAACCAGTTAAAGAAACCACGATATGTGATCCTAGGATTCCAAACGGGACGAAAAACTAAAACAACTAATGCTAGCAACTTTGATCATTGCAAAATTCGAGATGTGAAGCTATTTTTAAATTCACAAAGTTATCCATATGGAAACATGAATCTTGATATTGATCATAATCAATTCTCTACATTGTATAATATGTATGTGAACTTCCAAGACTCATTTTATGAAAAAGAACCAGAGCGATTGTTGACTAGATCAGAGTTCTTGGAGAAAGCTCCATTGATTGTTATCGATTGCTCGAAACAGAATGAGTACCTAAAGAGTGGTCCAGTCGATATTCGTCTAGAATTTGAATCAGCTTCATCTTTCCCAGCTAATACATCACCCTACTGCCTTATTCTCCATGATCGAATCGTTGAGTATAATCCGATCAGTGGTGGGGTTAGGAAGCTAATGTAAACAATCGAAGGTATAAATATGATGATGCAACCAAGATGACAATCAGTCTCATATCAACTTTTAGAGCAACAACTTCATTCAAGATGGATAAGGGCAAAAATGATAGTTCCAAGTCTTCGAGCATGAAGTCCTACTCGGACTATCAAAAAGATACATCTCTCAAAGGAAGTAAGCCGTACTATGGTTCAGTGGATGCAGGACGTCATGGAGCAGTAGGCGATGGGAGATATAAAAACAAATAAATAAACATAATGATGTATATTAAAAAATGAATATATATATATTTTTTATCATTAATCAAAAAAAAAATATCATCATTGTACATACCCTATTCTCATAAACATTATTACAATAACTTAAAAACTATTCGAAACGAGTTTCAAAAACGCTCCGTCTATGTTTTTGTGATAATATAGGATTTAATATTTTCTCGCATAAACCTATTCGACGTCTGAATCGATCATGATCTCGAGCAATCTCTTCCCAGGGATCTCGAGGAGTGGATCGATATGCATAATCCCAATGTAAAAGCAGATGGATTTCCGGTTGTAGGTGGAAACTAATTATCTTCATTTTCTTCTCTTTTTCATGCATCTGCGTAGCAATTATCAGTATTTCAAATCAAATCAATCTTCTCATGACCGCGAGAGCTGAAGAAAACCTCGTATTCAAAACTGAGTAGCTCAACCATATCATGTAAATTTTTGAAAATGTCTTTCATTATTCTCAACGTCTGAGATAATTTCTCACAGGAATAACACTTTGATGCTTGGTTAGGGTGGCATTTTGAGCGCAGTTCTTTAAAGTTCTTGCGTATTCGATTGATGAACTCATCTAATGGCGGAAGATCTGGCGATGCATGAATAAATACTTTGCTCTCAATCTCACTCTCATTCAAGCAATACGATGGAACTGAGTACAACCATTGCATCTCGTTGACAGTCAATGGTTCCAGTTCATCATTGTCATCCACTCTCGTTATCTTCTCCCTCAGCTCCTCGCAAAACTTCTTCAATTGCTGCAAATTATCAATATTCTGAATGATGTATGATAATTGTTCATGTTGGTTGGTGCAATAATGACAGTCGGTCCTCCTCTCGTGACATCGATCAGCTTTCAACACCTCATGATTGTTCCATAAACAATGTAAATCGGCCACAAGATATTTCACCAAGGCATGAAAATTTTCATCAAAATACTCATCGATTATTTCTTGATCAGTACTGATTCCATCGTTATTTCGCAAATGATGAGTAGAATAACACATGATGATAAACCTTTAAGATTTCCCAAACGATACGGTAAACTTCACGCTATGCGTTGAGATTTACTAAAACTGCACTTGACACTAGAATGAGTGTTGATCGGGCAGGGTACGCGAGTTATATAGGGAACCCCCACTCTAAGTGATAATGGATGAATCACCATAGAATATTAAGAATATTCGAGAACAATCGAGAATCATCTGGTATTTTCCATCACAAGATCATATTTCATACAAGTCTCAACACGCCTCCCCAATGAGTCATAATCTAACGGTCGAATGACATCATCTCCCCCTAAAAAATTGAATTTCACCAGCTCGATGAGTCATCAACCCCAATTAACCCATGAGTCATCAACCGAATGAGTCATCGATGACGTCATACATCTCGAACATTCGATCGATGGTGGCGCCTAGCGGCAACTCGGCGAAGTACTATCCAGAACCCGCCTAGCATACCTACTAAGTGATTTTGTCATTGTGGATGTATGAAAACATAAGGGTAAAT
Source organism: Diachasma alloeum (assembly GCF_001412515.2). NCBI lineage: Eukaryota > Metazoa > Arthropoda > Insecta > Hymenoptera > Braconidae > Diachasma > Diachasma alloeum. Next base: position 45,300 of record NW_021681382.1, read on the forward strand.
AACTTCCGGAGCGGCATCTTAATCCCAGACAGCACGGTACCATTAAAACTGCTCACTTTACTATAACATTTCTTACGAATTTTCCTGCTCTTATTATCAATTGTAACGCGTGTTTTTTGGCACCGAAACAATTTGAGAGCATAATCTGTGGACATCAGCTCACCACACTCGGTGCAATGAGCATGTGATTTCAGTACACCCGCTNTGATTGTTCCATAAACAATGTAAATCGGCCACAAGATATTTCACCAAGGCATGAAAATTTTCATCAAAATACTCATCGATTATTTCTTGATCAGTACTGATTCCATCGTTATTTCGCAAATGATGAGTAGAATAACACATGATGATAAACCTTTAAGATTTCCCAAACGATACGGTAAACTTCACGCTATGCGTTGAGATTTACTAAAACTGCACTTGACACTAGAATGAGTGTTGATCGGGCAGGGTACGCGAGTTATATAGGGAACCCCCACTCTAAGTGATAATGGATGAATCACCATAGAATATTAAGAATATTCGAGAACAATCGAGAATCATCTGGTATTTTCCATCACAAGATCATATTTCATACAAGTCTCAACACGCCTCCCCAATGAGTCATAATCTAACGGTCGAATGACATCATCTCCCCCTAAAAAATTGAATTTCACCAGCTCGATGAGTCATCAACCCCAATTAACCCATGAGTCATCAACCGAATGAGTCATCGATGACGTCATACATCTCGAACATTCGATCGATGGTGGCGCCTAGCGGCAACTCGGCGAAGTACTATCCAGAACCCGCCTAGCATACCTACTAAGTGATTTTGTCATTGTGGATGTATGAAAACATAAGGGTAAATAACTTCCTGAACGGCATCTTAATCCCAGACAGCACGGAACCATTAAAAATGCTCACTTTACTATAACATTTCTTACGAATTTTCCTGCTCTTATTATCAATTGTAACGCGTGTTTTTTGGCACCGAAACAATTTGAGAGCATAATCTGTGGACATCAGCTCACCACACTCGGTGCAATGAGCATGTGATTTCAGTACACCCGCTTCTCTAAGATGTTCAATAATAAGTTCGTCATCGAAAGAAATACGATAGAGATCTGCGAGATCCATTTCAGACGATTAAATCTACTATGAAAGTGAACTAAAATACCACTTGTGATACAATAGTTACTCCTTTCACATCAATTTTTGTGCTGAAATTAGAATCTATCCAGTCCGCCCCGAAGTCTTTACGTATATTATTTTAATTAGGGCCAAACAACCCAAAATTATATAAATTAATTAATTATGCGGAAGAGCCCCTATTACCTCACATTACCGAATTTTCTTCAGTTACTGATTTCACGGAGAGAAAAGAGCGAATTAGCGTCCACTTTTGTCCCGACAAAAATTGGCCACGTCACATATTGTTCGGAAGGGTGACAAGGAAAATTATTACAATAAAATCTTGAAAGCTCCATTCATTAATAATTCATTAACTAAGCCTCAGGGTCAACAGTCGAAAAGAATTTCGATTTAACATTTCACCCTGTTTTGACCCCTAAGAAATACGCCCACAGTTTTGCAACGTGCTGTTGAAAAGTTTTTTGCCAAATATTTGTTGCCTAAAAGATATGAAATTTAATTTATATTATCCTAAGGGAATCTCTCGTTGCTTTGTTAAAAAATTAATTCGTTCATCATCATCTTTTCTAGAAGGGAAGTCTGAGAGACGATCCTTTACACTCACAAGATATCTGAAAGATGATTTTGCTAAACTTATTAAATCTAGTGATGTTGGGAGACACTTTACAAGGCAAAACTTTGAAGAAAGCTGACCGTAATGGTTGGGCGAGTTAGGTGTTGCTCCGGCGGACATCTGAGTACAGCTGCGTTTAGCGCGGTTAGTACTTGGATGGATGACTGCTTAGGAACACCTTCGCCCAAAATTTCGGAAGGTAGGCACGGTGCAGCGGCCTAATGTGCCCCTCTAGTCAGTGTGAGAGAACGGCACATTAGGGCTCTGCACAATTGGCCGGCTGTACGACTGGGATTTTCCATGGTTTCCTGTGTAGTCCTAGTCCGAATAGACTACAGTTAAGAGTAAGATGGCCCATGGTAACGCAGATAAAAATCAGAAGAAAGAAGTGGGGGAGGCACGGCAGATGAATGGGAAGCCTATGAAACCGTAATGGTAGTAGGGAAAAATAATATGAATAAACCAAAAATTTTGGAGAGATGATTTCGGTCTCAATAAACATGAAAATCTTTGCTTTCGTCTCAGTCTCGAAAGATGTAGTATTACTCTTCTCGTAATGACTCTGAGTCAATTTATCTCATCTTGGTCTCAAGTTGTTCGTGTTTTTTAATGTAAATCTCGGTTTTTGTCTTGGTTTGTTTCGTCTCGATTTATTACGTATAAAAAACGTGAAAACCTGGAAACCGAGATGAAATAAATTGAGTCAGAGTCATCACGAGAGGAGTCAATACATTTGCATTTCAAAACTGAGACGAGACTAAAAATTTCCGTGTTCACTGAGATCGAGTCAATCGCTCCAAAGTATTGTCTCGTGATGTCTCGTAAAATATCTCACAGCATTACTAATCAAATCCATCTATCCTTATCTCTGCGCTCGAAGATTTCATACTTGCAACTAATTTTCTTTCTTTCTGTATCAGGGAATCAACTTCCACACACAGACTAAGACCATTACGCAGTTATGGAGAGCTCAAGATGCCGCAGACATCGCATCATCAACAACAATGCCAACAATGCAATGAAGAAAATATGAAATACTGATACGTTCTGTTCCTAGTCAATGAAAAAATTATACACACGATATTCATCTGAATGGAAGAAACTAGAACGAAGAAATGAAATATATGTTCAGCGTTCAATCATGTTTTGTAGTTCAATCGCACAGGGACTCAGCATTTATTCTTATATTATCAATACTGTAATATATTCATAGTTGATAACGATTTTGGTAAAATCATTCCCGTAAGTTGCCGTTCTTTTAACTCACTGCTCCCTCAGATCAACGAAATGTAAGAGTAAATTTAAAAATATCACCAATAAATGCTATCTTAAGTAAGTTAATCCTCTGATGTGAATATATTTTTTCTCTAGTTTAGGCCATCTTGGTTAGGCGTAACCTACACAGCATGGTGGGAACCGTGACGTTAGTATCGGCTCAACAGGGCTTCGAATAGACTAAATTACTTCTCACTGTGCATGGGAACTGTGGCGACCTAGAACTGACTCTGTTAGATTAAACCGGTGAAAAAAGTACTACCGGGCCTGAATTTCACCACAGGTGATTAAATCAACAAGGGAAAGGAACTACTTAGATGCAGTTCACAAAGTGAACTTAATTTTTTGCAAATCTGAAGACCGGAATACTATACATTTGCGGGTTATTGCACTAGGATGTTTCACTCGTATGGAGTTGGCTTCTTCTTCTTCTTCTTCTATCTTTATGGCATTGACTACTAATGTCTTGTGGCCGTTGTCCCTCTGGAGGGACTTTGCAATTTGGCTAATTGTATTACCTCAACTACTTATTACCTCAACTACTTAATGGTATAACCTCAACTACTTATTGCCTCAAACACTTCATAAACCCTCTGAGACCGATCGAGAACTCATTAAGCATACGAATGGTGCGTTAATTGTACTCCAAAGTCTGTCATTGTCAGAGAGGGCACAATGGCGTCACTTCGTGCGACTGATGAGCCATGTGCAACTGCCTCTCATGGGTAAGTTTAGTAAGTGATTGTTCACTTGAAAACAGGCTCACTGGATTGCTGGATATTCAGCGAGAGGTCGGAGGTCCTGATGAGTATTCTATGCAATCCTTGGTGCATTTTCACTCATCCAGGCAAGTTTTGGCGGATGCACCTCGACCTCGATTATTCTGAAGGCCTGTGCATCTTTTCTGGGGTAAACACTTTGGGCTCACTACTGAAAAGTGCACTTTTCTCCAGAGGGAAGAGTGCACACGGAATGATAGTAAAAACTTACCATAATGCCTCGTGTGGCCTCGGTGATGTCCCCCCGTGAAACACTCTTGATCCTCGTCGTTTCAAACAGTCCTCGGTGTCCTTTGGTCAACGGCTAGTGTCGAACTCTTCTTTCTGAACCGACCGGCGGTTCGCAGCCAAATGATGCGACTGGCACGCTGTCTAGCTGTCACTGGGGGTTTCACGCGTCGATGCACGTGAAATAGCCCGCGCGACGTTCATTTCAAATGTACGGAAACTACTGTTTTAAGTGAATTGTGTGATTTAGTATTGATATTATTAATTAAATGTTTTTATTATTGTGGGGTTTTTATCTTTACAAGCGAGAATGTACCATGAATAAATATTAATCGCAAACCATTATTCTTAACCGGAGAAAACTCGGAAATAGGGAAAAACAGGCAGTTGTTCGCCATCTCTTTACGGGAATGCACTTTCCACCTAAGTGAGTACACTTTTCGTTACTGTCGGTCTCCCGGAAGTTATTGGGAAAATCACCTTAACCGAAACCGTAACGAAACCGAAATTAGTCCATGGCAATCCATGTAGACGAATGGACTAGGCTCCCCCACATGGCCTTCCAACCGTACTAGTGATTGCAATAAACCCCACGAAACGCATAAACCAGAGAGCGTGATCATCTCATCCCAACCTCGGTAATCAGTAACGTACACCCAACGGGATCAATGAGATCTCACCGGGGGGATCAGTATCTCAGTCACAAACTGCAGCAGATACTCGTCCCACTCAGAATTCGCGTGGATAAAATTTTAATGAATAAATAATATAAATGACCTTAAATTCACTCTAAAGCGTAACCGCAACCGTAGCCATAACCGTAGTTCCCCTAAATCCGATAATAACTGAACATTAAATGGAAATTTAAATAAATAACTGAACTATTTTTACTCAAAATGAAATGTTTCTAATTTCACTTGTTTTTAACGTAGATCGACACTCTTAATCATTTTGTCCATATTTTGCTGATGTTGTAATCTCCATGAAAAACGTAATCTAAAAGCTAGAGCTAGAAATAAGGGTATTGCATCTCCCTACAGTAGGGGTGCTAATTTTGGGAAGACAAATCGCGACTCTCTCTCTTATCACTAAGATTTACTCATTAGCTACTCACTCTTTACAATTTTATTTAATAAAATTTTCGGTGATTTTCTTCTGTCCGGGGAAACTCACGTACAGGTAACGGAATTTTCCCAAAATTCCGTCACAATCCTGCTGGTACGACATGAAAATTTAAATATATCAAAATAGAAGAATAAAGAAAAACCTCAAATATTACAATGGACAAAGAGAACGAAAAACAACCTTACGAGCGTGAGAAAGTCTGTTACAGAAATTTAAATGGATTTGCCTTCTTATAATGTATAGCTCTGCAAAACACCTCGAGTGAATACTTTTCTTGACAAACTGAGAATTCAAAGGGGAAAAATAAATAAATGGTCACGATCAATGTCGGAAATTCTCAGTTCTCTTTGCTTCGAAAGTTTCTCCGTTCCACATGTGCTCCGCCCTCGTGGGCTCACCTTTGTTCATTGTTCGCTAGGCTCAGGAGCTTGAGGCCCTTCGAGACGAAAATTTACGATGTCGCATGCTCCTGTTCTCTTCTTCCGCTTCTCCTCTTCATTTTGAGTTTCACTTCTTCCTTTTTCTCTAGGCCGACATTGCATGTGCAAACTGGTGCTCATTAGAGTGATGAACAAGCATAGAACCCAGGTTCAGCTATGTGGAAAAATATACTAATTCCACCTTTAAATGGAGAAACGAATCGATAGGACTTGGTTCATGTTATACGTGTTTGAGGCATGATTATACACATATCCCGAGTCGAATATTTAATCCTGCCAAGTACTCCCAAGATTTGTCAGTTCTCGGGAGTCTGTAGCACTAATTCGGAATAAAGGGGCCTTTTCCTTCGGAATGGAAGCTTTGAAAATGCAATTTTTTTCGATTCTCTAATTGTGCTTGAATATGACTCAGAGTGGTCTGAAACGTCGAGATATGATGTTTTTAGACGATGTCTGTATGTTTTTTTTTTTACGTCATGGTCTGGAAAATGCTCTTTACGCACATTGTGCCCGAGTCGGTCAGGTCTTGACGGTAACGACCACGAGCCCAGATCTTACTCCCGGTAAGTGGGACCTGTTTTCAGCTCGGCAAATTTGCAACCCATCCGGGCTAAAAAACAGACCACGACACTGTAATTCTACTCCCCCCACGGAACCGCCGTTAGGCATTACTTCGCAGGGGTGGTCTTAGCCACAGCTCGTATGTGTGTATGCGTGTGCGTTTATCCAGAAATGTGTCAATAACTCCAAAATCGTAATAACAAAAAACGTGAAATTTTGGCTCACAGTTGGTACCAATGAGATACAAATCTGTGCTAAATCTCAGCCTGATTGGTTGAGTAGTTCCTGAGATATAGCGATTTCTCAAAAATCGTTTTTGGCAGCTGTCTCAGGAACGGCTTGAGCAATTTCATTTTTTTTTTATATTTGTCAAAATGAGGTCTCTTACTGTATAGAAGTTCAATCACCCCGCTACGGAGAATTGAGTTTTATTTTCATTTTTTTATTTTTTTAAAGAAATCGCTTGTTACCACGATAACTCGAAAAATAATTGAGATAGAAACTTCGAACTTTGTATGATTGTAGGCCTCATGGTAACAAAGTTTGGTATTTTGAATGGGCGAAATCGAAGAAGTAGTTACGACGATATTCAGCTTTGTATGTGAAACTTTTTTCTTTAATATCTCAAAAACAACTCAGCCGAATTCAATTTTTTTTTTCAAAATATTCATTATAATGGTGGCTATCTAATCAAATTAAAATATAATTACCGTTGCATTGAAAGTTTTCGAGATATTGCTATTTTTCCATTTTTAGGTGATCAGCTAACTCGTGTGGCTATAATGTGGTTAGAACTTTATTTAACGATCTCAAATTTTGAGTAGTGATCGACAGTATTCAACTACATAACTCGAAAGAATTTGAGATTAATTTGTTCAGTTGTTCGTGAGATGGAACATTTTGTGAAAAATCGTCTATTACGTCAATTACCGTGTTTTTCTTCAGTTATCCGATTTTTTATCACAATTTCTTGGAATTTCATATTACTGATATATTGGCATAACGAAATAATCCATTTATCTATTTATAGAATGTTTATTACAAAAATTGGGGCAAGTTAATTAAATGAATGTATATAAAAAGTGTCAAGACGCATCCGTGGAATCCTTATGATTAAAAGAGCAAGGTTTTCGATCGTCATTTGTTTTTGATGTTCAGCTATCGATAAAAAAGTGAATCGATTTTTTTTCTTCGATAGTTATGATAATCGATTGTGTGATGTGAAATTGTGTGATAGGAATTGTGATGTGATGGATGACATGTGATGGTATAATTTTCCTTTCATTCATCAAAAAATAAACAAAAAACATTTTCATAAAAAATTTCAATGAAATAAAAAAATGGAAGTGTGTTGAAAGGTTTTGTTGAGAATTAAAGTGATGAGAAAATATTTGTGATTGTGAGAGAAATAAGGAATAAGAGAGACTTATGGTATTATCAACAAAAAAAACTTCAGTGATAATTTGTTGTCTTCCCGCTGGATTCCTGGTGGAAATATTGTAAGTAAATTTTCCCTTCAGCATAATAGTACAATAAAAAGGCTTAAAAAATAATCCCTACGTTCCGTACTTTATTATGCATGTATATATATACATCTGTCCGCTTCCTTTTCAGTTTGAACAAAAAGTGAGTAATCTTTAACGACTCAAAATAAATAAAAGTAAATAAAAGAAAAGAAAATAATTGGCGAATTACGTAGTGAAATTGATTTTTTTTTAATATTCAAAATAGATTTTTTCAACTTCAAAATGATATTTAAATTGAATCACTAGGTTATGAAATATTTTTTTGACAATTAAACACGGTTTCACGTATGAAAAAATTCAATAGAAGAACCTAGCGCTTTCGCTGAGAAATTTTATTGAACTTCTATTGGAATTCTATAAACATTCTATTGGAGTTCTATTAGAATTCTATTGAAAAATTCTATTTGTTTTTTGCGCCCTTTTTATACAAGATATTCAATAGAAAAGTCTATAGATTTTTTTTTCTATAGAAATTCTTGAGCATGAATTTTCTAAGTTTTTTTTCTTGGGTTTTATTATGAGGAACAGATAAAAATATAACGGAAAAAATTTACACCCAGGAATTTCTATGAAAAAAAAAATCTATTGACTTTTCTATTAAATATCTTCTATAAAAATGGCGCAAAAAACAAAAATATAATTTTAATAGAACTCCAATAGAATTCTTATAGAATTCCAATAGTAATTCAATAGAATTTTTTGAAGAAAGCGAGAGGTTTTTCTATTGAATTTTTTCATACGTGTCGTTTGATTAAATTTTTTCCTATTTTTTCTTCTTTTCTACATGAGAAAAGTGCAAGATAGAAATAAAAATTAGCGGTAATGAATGTTGGTAGAGTTCAATTATGCTTAAATATTTAAAAAAAAAAACAATTTTTCAGTTGAATAAACAATAAAAATATGCGTATGTAATTTTTGTTCTGTCCCTTTTCTTTCAGATCTGGTTTGCAGCAAATCGATAGAAGAGGTTCTGAGTTTCATCTTATTAAATGAGCACCAGATAGCTTCTTCACTGCTGCAGCCATTAAGTTAAATTCTTCACTGATTTTGAAAAGTTGGTTTATATTGATGATGTATTGATGAATGTGGTGATTTATTTAAGCAATTGATAATTGTAATGGGATGATGATACCGATGATGATGGTGTTCATAATGATGATGATGATAATTCGATGAGGAAGATAACTTTTTGATTTTTAATTTTGTCAATTACTCATGATATGATATCAACTGATAAAATAAATGATGATAAAATGGAAATGTGAAAAATTGGAATGTACGCTTATGAAATTTTTGTATAAATTAGATAAAGTTACAGATTTTATTTGATTTTGAAGTACACTGTATTGAGAATTTGAATAATATTCAAATAAATTGTGTTGACGATAATTTTTTTGTAATTCGATTGTTCTGAATTATTGGAAGGATTTTGGGGAAGTTGAATTCAATTATTTAGATGAAATATAGTGTCTTATTGCTACTTATCAAAAGTCGTACCGAAAGAATTCTTTTTTTAGTGGTGGTAAACAACGAAACTGTTCTTATAAATTGAAATTGGATTCTAATAAGAAATAGAAAGTTACTTCTAAATCGAATGAAAATGCGAAAAACGATTCACACAAGGAAAACGTCGAGGGAACCATCAGCTCTAAGCGCAAGGAAAGGAACACTTTACATAAATCAATATTAAGTTCATATAAAGGAATTGAAATAATTGAAAAGTTGGATGATAGCCCTTCAATATCTTCATACTCATTCAAAGAAGTGTCAGTATTATCCCCACATAAGTCAAATAATTATTCTAATGTGAATTTGAAGACTTCAATTGATTCAGGACAATCAAGTCAATCAAGTCTGTTCAAATTCAGTGGCGCGTCATCAGTTTCAACTGTTCATTCTACTTCCCAACATTACAGATTACAATCGTTCGTAATTAGTGTTAAATTATCCCGAGTAATAGTTGTACTATCACTTCCTCACAGACAAACGCAGTGATTCAACTAAATACTACCGGCTCAGGAGGTAACACAGGGAAGCTAAATGACGTAAATGATGTAATTCATGAAAATAATTTCATGCCGTTCCCGTCTAATACAGTACAATCGCTTATCAATAAAGAATCCCCAGTATTAAACCACACCAAATCAAATCATATTTTGACAAATGATGCAAAACAGACGAGTTCTTCGCGGAGTGCACCAAAAATTATTTCAGATTATCGGATTCAGGTATTTGCTACGCAGCCAAAACCAAATAATTCGATGGTTGGGGTACAATCTCATAATACTCAGTCTGTCATTAGTCCTCCAATACTTGATTCACCGCGAGTTTCTGGTAGTCATAAATGGTCATTAATGAAACCAAAGCGAATTAATAACGCTCCAGTTGGTCAGTTTGCGACAGTTTCACCATCAATATCAGACGTAGCCTCTGCAAATGTTGAAAAATATCAAACGATGGTGGAAATACAAGCACGAAATGTTACGGACAAAATTATTCATCCAACGACTAACTCTGAAAATCCAGTGCATCTTTCTGAAATGCTAATATCAAAACAAATTATAAGTATAAGAAGAAAAATTCCGATGAATATCGAACGAAGACGTAACAAGAAACTCCAATTGAGATCCATGTTGCCGGATGAATCTCTCAATGATCTTCAGGAGCATTATGGAGGTCAAATGACTGAGGTTTGTTCATGTTGCGGGACTCCGCATTTTCGATGTGAAAAAGGTCCAAGTAAACGATTTTTTGATGACTGCTGTTATCCTGGGAAAGTAAGACTGGAACCTCTACTTGAGTTACCTGGAGAATTAAAAGCTTTATTTGAAGGAGATCATGGAAAGTCCAAACACTTTTTTGAACGTATCAGGAGATATAATAGTTCTTTTTCTTTCGCATCGTCCAATGCTCATTTGAGGGATTTCAGCAAAAGACGACCTGGTCCATATTGCTTTGTACCTCAAGGGGGAATTTACTACCAAATGAGCACGATGTTGGAGCCGGCAATGGGTGAAATACCACGTTATGGTCAATTTTTCCTGATTGACTCCTCTGAAGCGGTTAATACTTTGCTAGATGCAAATTCATCAGTTGATCAAGAATTAGTAGAGACACTTGATTTTATAATTCGTAACAATAATATATATGCTCAAACATTATCGACGATGAAGGAAGAATTGGATGCTCAGAAACAATCTCATTCTCCAAACCCAAATGAACTATTCTTGAGTTTCACATTGAAACCGGCATTAGATCCTAATCGGTATAACATTCAGCGTTTCAATGAAGTTGCAGCTATCTTTTCCACAACTGACGGTGGAGAAATTCCAAATAATTCAGTAATAATAGAAAATAAAGCAACAGAAAAATTGCAGTCTGTCAGTTCTATGCGTCCTGAAGTAGAAACATGGATTTACCCACTATATTATCAATTTGGAACTCCAGGTTGGAGCACTGATATTAAACATTTTCATGATCCCAGTAAAATAGTGTCTAGGAGGAGGTATACGCTATACCGAATGGCAATTCGAGAAAATAAGAATAATCCAATTCTACGAGGACATCGCTTGTTACAACAATGGCTTGTGGATCAGAACGTAAAAATTGAAAGAAATCGAATTCAATTCATCAAATCTAATTAGACGAAGCTAAGAGCAGAGAATTATTCAGGACTTATTGACTATCTGCAGACTGCAGCAGAAGAAGCTCAAACTCGTATCGGAAGAATGACTACTCTGCCATCGTCATTCACTGGTTCACCACGAAGTATGATGCAACATTATCAAGATGCAATGGCAATCGTAGGCGCTTTTGGGAAACCAGATCTGCTTATCACCATGACCTGTAATCCAAAATGGAAAGAAATAACTGAAAATCTTAAGAAAAATGAACAGCCGAGTGATCGACCTGATATAACAACTCGGGTTTTCGGTATGAAGAAAAAAAATCTGATGGATTTGATTATGAAAGAGAAAGTATTTGGGGATGTTGATGCTTAAATTTATTCAATTGAGTCACAAAAACGAGGGCTATTGCATATACGTCTATTGGTAACTCTGCATAGCAAATTATTGACCTCCGAATTAGTCAATCGATACATTTGGGCAGAGATTCCTGATCCTAAATTATACCCTGTCTTACACGAAATTGTGAAGAAAAATATGATCCATGGTCCGTGTGGAGATTGGTGTCAAGTGCATGACAAACGTTCGGAAAAATTTCCAACGAGATTTCAACAGGAAACTGAATTATCGCAGACGTGACACAGTTTTACGTTATGAGGGGTTAAGAGGTCATGTTGTTGATAATCGATGGGTTGTACCATATTCTCTAATCCATTCGTCATTAATGAACTGTCATATTAATGTTAAAGCCGTCACAAGTATCTCGGCCCCTAAGTATTTATTCAAGTATATTTTGAAGTCTCATGACGCTGCAGCGGTTAATATTACGGGAGGCTCAAGTTTATCAACTCCTCAAGAGCAACCCAGTAGTGCTACTAGCACAGACGGAAATACTATTCCACCTGGGGATCGTCCCTTAATTGATCACGATGAAGTTAAAGATTTCGTTGATGCCCGTTACGTTGGACCTAATGAAGCAATGTGGCAGATTTTAGGTAAAGAAATGCAAGGTAAAAGTCATGCTGTAGTTCCTCTAACAGATCATCTTCCGAATCAACAATCTATCATGATAGAAGAGAATCCAAATGAACAATCGATTAGAAATGCTATGATGCAAACTTCTACATTATTGGAATATTTTAAATTGAATTCACGTGATATTAATGCTAGACAATATACTTACCCGCAAATACCATCTTATTACACTTGGGCGAATCACTCTTGGCATCCCCGTCAATGAAAACTTGCATTCGCTATAATTGGAAGGATGTATTCAGTAAATCCCTCGCAAGTCGAGTTATTCCATCTACATCTACTTTTATTATATATTAAGGGTCCAATGAGTTTTGACGACTTAAAAACAGTTGATGGAATTGTCGTTGTTGTGGAAATGTATAATACATTTGTTGATGAATGCGTTGCCCATGGATTGATTGAAAAAGATCAAGAGTGGGAAAATGCACTGACAGAAGGGACTATTTGGATGATGCCCAAGAGTTTAAGATTATTCATTCGAATACTTGTGCATTGTAATCCTTTCTATCCAGAACAATTGTGGGATCAATTCAAAGATCACCTTTCAGAAGATTATAAAAGGCAAATGACTGAGGAAGCAGCACATGAAAAAGCCTCTTTGGAAATAGGCTCCCACCAGCAAATCCTCTGGAATGGACGGGTTGATAGATCCAATACGGCCATTAAAATCACCTCCTATTATGATCTGTTGTCCTCGAAAACTGTCACATATTTTTGCTAGTGACGCGTTGAAGTAATCCACAACTTCTGCATATAGCAGAAAGTTCTTGTAGGGGGATATGTAGGCCAGCCCCACGATGACCGGCTGACTGGGAAGGATTATTTTCACCCAAATCCACCACTGCGACTTATCCAATAATGTGTACTCGAGTTCATTATCTATTAGCAAGGCAAGCCCCCCACTAGCTCTGCCTACGTTTACTTCCCTTTTTGCTGGGCTGCAGATGCAGTTGAAATTATTTTTAATCCACCCCGGGAGATAGGCAGGGTCTTCTTCGAGCCATGTTTCGGTAAAACTAATGAAACTCGGTTTGTCGAACAGTGGTGGTGAGTCAAAAAGATTCGAGGAGCCGCTACAGTTCCAGAAAATTACGCTAAACTGTGGAGTAGAGAGGTTAATTGATATTTAGAAAGTCTTGGAGCTGCACATTTGTTGGTCTAACCTTAGATTTTATCGGTGGTAGGCTGTCACTGTTGACGTTTTGCTTTTCCTCTGGCAGGAAGTCATTTTCACTTTGATTCCAATGGTACCAAGTCCCATTAATTTGCAACTTCTGGTACCCAGCTATAACTTGACTCCCTCGATCCTTCTCCAACTTTGCTCGTTGTCTCACTTTCCAGTCCACTTTTCTCTCCACTCTTGTGCCATCGGCTTCAATAAAATACGGCAGATCCTTGAAAACTTTGCTTTTGTTTTTTAGAATCAGCTGTTTCGTATCCCAGTCGGTAAGAGTAACTGTGATGAACTTCTAACCCTCTGGGCCCGCACACCTAACCCCAGTTAAAACCACTCTTACTCTAAAATACTTCATCAGAAATTGTACAACTTGTGCTTCCAGGTCAAGAGAAGGAGAAGTTTCAAGTCCCCTGATGATGATATTCAATTTCCTCCCTGCTTTTTCTCTAGCTTCAACTACCTGGTAAACGTCATTTATCCAGGCTGTAACATGAGAATCGTGCTGGGTTTTTGATAGGGTTACTCCATTTTGCTCAAGACTCAGTACTCGCTCATGGATAGCACTTCTCTCAGCACTGGCTGTCTCTAGCTGGGATTCCACTGTGGTTAGCCTGCTTCCAACTTGGCTAAATTGTGACTCAATAGACGTTTTAAGTGCGTTGTACTGAGAGGAATTCTCCGTAGAGATTTTGTCCATACGGTCCAGGAGTACTTTTTGCATGAGATCCATGGCTGATTGGTAGCTGTCAGCCTGCCCTGAGGCATGGGGCCGAGGGGAACTATTATTTGGGTGACTTGGTAGCATGATGGAAGGAGGAGACTTATTTCTCACAATTTTGAGGGATTGTAACGTGGTATTTCCTTGACGAAAAGACGTAATATCATCAACCACCTCTGCTGATTTCCTCTTAGCATTTACTGATCTCGTCAACGAACTTAAAGAGCTTGCTCTCAAGCGTACTATAGAGTTGGCCCTGCTACTCGAACTAGAAAGTGGAGTGTCAAACAGAAACACCGAATCAGACTGGAGACTTGCACAGGAACCACTGCTCCTATCCTCTGGCTTCCCCTGCAGGTTCTTATCCACCGGTGGATCTAGGATGATAGGTGGACTTTGGGAGATGTCTTGAGTTACGATTATCTGAATTTTTTGTTGTGGGTCAGCCACAGGAGACTCTACCATTTTTCACAGCATCCCACATAACCTCAAGGACTGCACGAAAATTTAGTCGCCAATAGCAACATCCAATTGGAGTAATTTGGAAATGTTTATTGATAGGGAAGAACTTAGTGATACAATTTTCTTCTTTCCGACGTTAAACTGACTTGCAACGCTAATACTCCTAATAAAACAGTCTAAAAACATAGAGGTAATTGGCAAGTGCGTGTTCACTGCTCAGGCTCACTAGCGCCTTCCCACGGAGCTTGAAGTATTGTCGTTCATTATCAATACTTCCTGCGCCAACTCAGTTTAAACAATTAAATTGTTTATAAATTAGGGTTGCGTGAAATTGGATAAAGAATCGAGAGGAATTTGGATCGCTCACCCTAGAAAGCAAAAGCAGAACATGAAAAAAACACCATTACTATTCTAGTGCACACGAGAAGGGGGCATTGCGTAAAGACCAGTCATCACTTCAAATTAAGATATTTCCTCCATTCAAGTTTTGTTGTTATCGTCGGAATACGCGTGATACTATCATGTGAATTTGGTTATTTAAACCGCGAAATAATAAAAAATGTTATTCTCGAAACAAAAAGGCAGTTTATGATATATTGAGGGTAAAGAAGACTTAGTCCCTTTCGAGGAGAGGGCGAGCCAGCGGACTGACCTTCTCCATTTCAGGTATATGGCCTTCATAATGAAACTATCTAATCCAAGCAGTTGTCACCCTCTGAAAATTCCTGAATTTTCTTTTGCGTTTTTCTTTGATTGAGTATAAGACAAAATATCCATTGTTTCACGAGACGATGGAGAGATAGTTGAATAATCATTTCAGAGAATCCGGAAAGAATTCGACACGTTGTGAGGCATTGAGACATGCCTAAAAACCGCTGTTTTGAGCGATAACCCGGCTTTTTAATTCAATGAAAAATGATCCGAGGATCGTGATGAAACATTTGCTTCATTCGTCAGTCGTTTGGGAACACGTGCTGGAATTTTATAATAATAATGTGAATATCTTCTCAATAAAATCAGGGATATTGATTTTATCCCGCTCTTCACGGTCATAATCCCATATGATTTTTGAATCATTTTGGCTAGGTCTAAAAATATTGCAAAAAATCCGATAAAATTCCTATAGTCTTGTCATATATTACGCCATCGTTTTTTGATTTGTCTGTAGTGAATTCTGGAATAGCCTCTTAACTTGGCAGACTAATAAGCACAGTCTATTTTCCACTTGAAAAATATTCTTTTTGTCATTCCGGCCGTGAGGCAGCGCTTCACGGACGCTCCGTGTCCGTGAATCTCTGCCTACGACCGTCACGACAAAAAATACTGTTCGTCATACGGCCAAAAAAAACTTTTCTAGCTCATATGATTGCAGCCCTCGCCTTCGGCTCGGGCTGCAAACTCATATTCGCCAGAAAAGTTTCTTTCGGCCTAGTGACGAAATATACTATCAACGCATCGTCACAATTTCATTATTATTCAAAATTTTACCAGACATGATTTCATGTAGAATGAAGAACATTTCAAAAAGTTTGACGAAATTCACTTATTTAATTATGAAATTAAAATAATATAATATTCTTTGCGAAATATAATTGAAATTACTTTATTGTTATATTCATGTTTCAATTTTCCTTGATGCAATTTAAATGCCAAATTTTATGATTAATATTGAAATTCCAGATTCTTCCCATTGACGGATCGATTGATTGATTGAGTTTATTGCTGTACATTACGTTGTACAAAATTATGGTGGCGAAACCACTTAAGCTGGTATACAGTAAATCGCAGTGAATATCACGGAGTAAACAATACATGCTAATAATAATAGATACATAAAAAGCAGAGTAAGATAAGAAGGAGCAATATGCAACAGAAAGAGCAAGCTACGGCGGGTCCTAAACAAACGGGTGAATAGCAAGTGCGAAATGGTAACGATGAAAGAGGGAAGAGTGTAAGAATAAGAAGGGATTGGAAGACAGGGGCAGTAGGGGAAGGGAAAGTGATAAGAGGAGAGCAGAGGGTAGGAAAGTATGAAGAGTTATCCCTCAGATAATTCCGCACAGCTAATCGGAAAGACGACAGTGTGGGAAGGTCCTGCACTACAGAGAGAATTGAGTTCCATAAATAAGCCACAGACACGTGGAAGGAGGATCGCATGGCTTCAGTCCTGAAAGGCTTGATCATAAGGGGAGTCACCTCACCCCTCACCGGCCGCACAGCCCGACTGGCCACAAAAAAGTCAGCCAGATACACCGGCTGACCAAAGCGGTGGATCTTGTAAGTGAGGCACGCAAGGAAGTACTTCCTGCGCACTTCACACGTCGTCCAGCCAAGCCGCAGACGATAGGGAGTGATGTGCTCGTCTCTCCTTAGCCCAAAGATGTATCCAACCGTCATATTGATGAGACGTTGAATCACAGTAGCAAGCACACCAGACAGACCATCATACACGAGACAGCAGTAGTCGATCAGGGGGAATACCAAAGCCTGAATGAGGTGTTTACACAGACCCAGAGTGGTACTGGCTCTGAAGAACCGAAGGCGGTACATGACAGAGTGAACCCTCTACGTCACATGCGCCACATGTCCCTTCCAAGAGAGCTTGTTATCCAGAACCACTCCCAGGCTGCACACGGAAGTATCAAACGGAATTGCAGAGCCACCAACGTTGACAGACAAACCGGGCAAGGAATAGACATCGTTAAGGAAGACATTAAAGCCAAAAATGATGGCTTTCGTCTTCGCCACATTCAGCTTCAGCCGATTTGCATTAGCCCAGTCTGTCACACGATTAGCAGCATTGCTCATGCGGCGAATGGCATCCTCTAACTCCTCACGTGGAAAGGTCAGGTAAATCTGGAGATCATCAGCATATATCAGATGCCGAACTCCAGGCCCTGAGTTTACACCAACATCATTAATGAACAGGAGGAATAGCAGAGGACCTAGAACAGATCCCTGCGGAACTCCCCTATTCAGACGACAGAAGGATGAACAGCCACTCGCCCCGCCTAGTGCAGCCTGCGAACGACCCCCCAGATATGATGCAAGCCACCTCAATGAAGAAGCTGAGAAGCTATAGCCTAACAGCTTCCGCAGCAGTAACACGTGACAAACGGAATCGAACGCCTTGCTGAAATCGAATAACAGCAGCATCGTCAGCTGCCGTCTATCAATACCCGTCCTAACGTCATCTGTCAGTTTCAATAGCGCCGTCTGCGTTTCATTGAATGGACGAAAACCCATCTGCAGGGAGTCCAGAATGAAGCGCTCAGCAAGGAAGCCGGAGATTTGCTGGGAAGCAAGTTTCTCCAGCACCTTGTAGAGGAAACAGAGCAAGGCAATCGGCCTGAAGTCATTAGGTGACATAGGGTTTTTCACTTTGCCAAACGCAACAATAAGGGACCTCCATTCAGAGGGAAAGCAGGACCGAGCGAAAGAGATGTTAAAGAGCATCACTAGATAAGGTGTTAGAATCGGCAGGGCAGCCACAACCACCGACCTGGGAACCCCATTAGTCCCTTTAGGTTCGGTAGAGAAGTGCCGAACAGCCTTCTGTACCTCATCAGCAGTGACTGGCCTGAAGGAGAAACCCACGGCAGGAGGGATGGCCCCTAGCTCAGCCGAGTCCAAGAACCCATCCAGCGAAGGTTCCGTCTCGTCAAAGGACACTCCAGCAAAGCAACGATTCAAGACATCAGGATCGAAATCGGGTGTTGAGTCATTCCCAGTCACCACACCAAGCCTTCTGAGCTCCTTCCAGATAAGCGAAGGGTCAGAGAGAGGCTCCAGCCTTCGCTGGAAGAAAAGTTGACGTGCCGCCTCAACCTCACGATGAGCACGATCACGAGCCGTGCGATAGGTTAAGAGTGCCTGACGAGAGTGAGTACGTTTGTACACACGGTACAGGCGATCTCTCTCCGCTACAAGAGCAACGATCCCATCAGTAAACCACGGCTTGCGCTTCGAGGACTTCCTCACCGTCTTGAGCGGGACAGCAGCGTCCATGGCGACTCCAAGATTACCGCACAGACATGCAGTCATTTTGTCTGGAGACGACAGGCCATCGAACACCGATCAGTCGCTCCCAGCAAGCTGCGACAATAGCACATCAAGATCCAGAGCAGCAAAATCCCTCTAAGTGAAGTCCCTACTCACAGATGGGCGAGGCAGGACAGCCTGTATTGTTGCAGTGATAAGATCGTGACCATCCACAAAGGAGGCCTCTGTCTTCCAGTAGGATAGAAGCGTGTCATCATGATCAATCAGGCACAGATCAAGCCAGGAGTCTGAGCCATGAGTATGATGAGTGGCCCCGTGGGGCACAAGGCTCAAAGAAAAATCGGAGCAGAGCGAACACACCAGAGCCGCATCAGGGTTATTCATGGACAGCTGATCGGCATTGAAATCCCCAAGGATGACCTTCGAGCTATAATCCTGAAGAAACCCCTGCAGAGAGGGGATGAAGTCATTACCCTGGAAGAAAGGAGCATGTGGCGGCCTATATACCACTGCAACAAAGACTGGAAAGACACCATGACAGGAGATTTCACAGAACAGATACTCGGGGAAACCAGGTCTTTTAGTCCACACATGAGAGGAGGATGCGAGAACTGTGACCCTGTCACGCCTGAAGAGCCTATAGCCTTCCAGCGAAACGACATCGTCATCAGTAAGAGGGCAAAGCTTAGTCTCTGACGTGGCGATAACATGAAATGGAGGACGAGATTCCAGGAAAAGCTTGACTGTCTCAATGTGAGCTCTGAGAGAGTCCACATTAAGATGACAGACACGCAAACCCTCCAATTCCAACATGGCTGCCGCCTGACTGTGCTCAAGGTAGGAATGAGTTAGCGAAAGCGGAGCGGGAGACTGAGAAAAAGAAGAGAGAGGAAGAGAAAGATTGGAGACAGGAGATATAACAGAAGCAGAAGAGTTTATTGAGGGCCCGTCATGAAGTTTTTTAATTCAGCCATCGATGAGATTCTGGTTGCAGCATCCTCCTTCTTTTTCTTTATGAACACAGCTCCATTTCGAATGAAGGTATGAAAGCCTCTCTCCTTGGCAGCAGTCCTCACGGCGCGTCTAAGATTGCTTAGACTCTTGCTTTGCTCCTAAGGGAGGTAGGAGCAAGGCATTCGACACTGCTGACGCTCATTATAATACAGGGACAGTTCCATTCGAAGTCAATTTGAATACTGTTTCTTCAAAAATAACAGTGATGGGTGTCCATCATCCTGAAGAAGAGGCAGCACCAGATGCCTACATGAATCGTGATTGGGAAGCTCTTCCCAGATCACTCAATAACTTCATATGTAAGTATATGTTCTTTTCATTCTCCTCAAATTTTTCAATCATTAAGGCCCGGTTGGATGGATTTTTGCCCGACATATCCCTAGAAAATTCCCCAAAAAAGTGTCCAAAAAAAAGCATTTTCCGACGCCACTAATTACGACCGTATGGTTACACTAAAAAATCTGATTTTTGTTTGAAAAAACAGATAATTCATTTCCCCTTAACGGAAATTGTGTCTTGAAGGGGAGAAATAGGTTTCTATATTTTTAATATTGACTAGAAAATAATACAAAATAAACACCTGAATGTACCCTCAACTTTTTTGAGAGTTGAGAGTTGGATTTTTGATTCTCAATTGTCTCCCAATCTGCTCTCAGTGAATGGAGAGTTAATGGAAAATCAAGAATCCAACTCTCAATTTTTTTGAAACCATTGAGAACTAATTGAGAATTAATAATCCTATTTTCAGTAGTAATACCACTAGTGCTTCGAAATAATCGGATATTTTGGAGCACGAGTGGTATTAGACGGATTATTTTTCCACTCGGATTCCGGCCAAGCAGAGGGCAGTGAACAGCACCCGGATACATTTACACAGCCATACATTTATAACCCACTTTTTTGTTTATCTGTNCCACTCGGATTTCAGCCAAGCAGAGGGCAGTGAACAGCACCCGGATACATTTACACAGCCATACATTTATAACCCACTTTTTTGTTTATCTGTTAGACAGAATATTAAACGTGAAATGCGTTGAAAGATAAGAAACATTTGAAAAGCTACTAGAGCATTTCCGTTGGAATTTTTTTAGAAATTTCTGAAATAAAACAGTTTGACAGCCTCAAATACTGCGCTCTGATTGGCTGAAATGCGAGTGAGAAAAATAATCAGTAGTAATACCACGAGACCTCCAAAATTATCGGATATTTCCCGATTGTTTTGTTGCGTAGCAATGGGAGGGAGAAGTTTTGCAGATTTATATCCAGAGCGTGCAGCGCGAGGGATTTTTGTGCAAAACTTATCCCGATCGTTGATACGCAGGAAAACATGAGGGAAATGTTTGATTAATTTTGGAGGTTGAGTGCTACTCGACCGATTATTTTTGGTAATCGGATCCTTCCCAAACCGACTCATTTTGACTTTCTTTCACTCCACAGGATAATATTTCACAGTTATTTGGTTAGAGAAACAATTGCTGAACTAGAGGGGAATTATCAAAAGCTAGGGGGAAACAACCGCTGTAATTTTAATTGGGAAGTACTTCATGTTATTGAATACTGAACTCGGATTCGCCCAGAGAAGGCCAGATTTGATTACTAAAAATAATCACCGAAATTTTCCCAGTTTCTATGAATTTTCAAGGGAAAATAAGGCTGAAATTTCTGGTTCTCATTGATTTTTACAGAAAATTTCGAATTTCCAAGGACGAAATTTCTTGGAATTTCAATAAAAATTAAATGCGATAAAAATTTTCGAAAATTGTACCGGAAATTTCAAACAAAAATTGTTAACATTCTATGATCCTCGCGACGTTGGACTCACAAAGTATGGTACTTGCGAGATTTGACCCTCGCGATGCATAATTCGTAGCAAGTATGATGCTTACGGCTTTTGACCCTCGAAAAGTATGACCATGGCGAAATGTGACCTTTGTGAGGTAAAATGGGAGAGCCTCTTAATTATTTCATTCGATTTATAATCAATCGGCCCTCGTGATTGAAATTTCATGAACAGTCGACTAGTAATTTCCCGGAGAGTGGTACTGAATGCGATTCAGAGGGAAAACAAGCAATTAAATTTTAGATTTCACTGAAAATTCAAAATTTGTAAACAGCATTAAGACAAGAATTTCTCACTTTATTTGAATCTCCATGGAAAAATGAATGTTTAGGGTCAAATAAATTTCCAATGAATTGATAATTCAAGCTTATATTTACTGATATTTTCCTGATTTATATTAAGTTGCAGGGAATAATTAATCTTACATTTGCAGTTCTCATTGATTTTCCCATGAGATTTTGTATTTTCAGTAACCAAATCCCTTGAAATTCTAAGGAAAGTAAAATATGATGCAAATTCCTTGACACCATAACGCAAATTTTAGCCAAGAATTTTTAATTTTCAATTAAAAGAAATGTTATGATGAACCTCTAAAAATTCATAGTTGAAATAAGATGAAATATCTGCATGACACAAAGAATTTTCCCCTTCCATCAAAAATAGAATATTGCTCATAACGACAGTTAGCTTGCCTTGGATAAAAGTTCCTTTCTTCGTTTCGAAAGCTTATTTTTTTACTTATGTGGTCTATTAAACGACGTTACATGGAAAAAACACTGGACTCATTTATCTCATTGAAACATAAAGCAAAATAAAGAGGTCCCATTTTGCCCCGTGTCTCATTTTACCCCGGCGTCTCATTTTGTCCCGCTGCCAATTTTGCCCCGGGGTCTCATTTTGCCCCGACCTCCCCTACTCTTTTATAAGATTTTTTCCTAACTTCAGCGGTTAACGAAATAATTTGATGCAAATTAGGAAAACCAGTGCCAATTGCCATCTAACGTGATATGGAATCCAAGTTATCTTGGTCAATTTTTCAATTTCTCAAATTTTGAAGAGATGCATTCCTAGTGGAAAAACCTAAGGCAGAAGCGTAACATGCCTGATCAGAATTTCGGATCGGACTTGATTAGTTTCTGATCGAGACCTGAACAGAATTTCCACTCGGGTATGAGTCAATTTGAGAGTGAAATTCGTAAGTGTCCTGGCAGCTCCGATGGTAAGAGCACCCGACGCGACATTGGGAGGCCCCGGGTTCGATTCCCGGCTAGGAAGTTGACTAATTTTTTCTCTCAAAAAATTAAATTTAATTAATGCCTAATGATGGAAGGCGGAGAAACCCTAGTGGAAAAACATAAGGCAGAGGCGTAACATGCCTGACCAGAATTTCGGATCGGACTTGATCAGTTTCTGATCGAGACCTGAACAGAATTTCCACTCGGGATCTTCTAGACCGTTTTGTGATGAATAATTTTCATTATCAACTTTTTTCTCTTATCCGATTATTTACAACAATATTTGAACGAAACGACGGCGAGTACTGCCGACGACGTCACTAACAACATCACCCGCAATGCCCCATATATACCACTTTTAGATACATTGAATTTAATCATTGACTTTATGTTTTTTTGGGTCCCTGAATACGAATGTGTTGACCATTTTTGCGAGGTGTGGTTAGTATTGTTTATTTATAATAATGTAATTGTTTATAACGGGATTTCGCGGGGACCGTCCGAGTTAGCCAAAAAAGTTTTAAGCAAAGAATGGTCCTCGTCCAAAAATACATGTATTTTGCCTTATTATTTTCAGGCCCGGTTGCACCACCCCCTGTTAAAGTTACCAGCCAGTAAACCTCTGGTAAATCTTTGATAAATTTTATTCGGATGTTACTGGAGGTTTATCGAGAGTCTATTTAACAGAGATTCATCCCCCTGGTAAATGTCCGTTAAGTAATCCTCAATTAATTTGCAATGATTTTATTTTTTAAACTTTGAAAGGTTTGAGTTTGATTTATCATTTTAAACTTTTAAGAAACATTTAAAAAATCTGAAAAAAATTGGAAAGTCTGCTTTTGGAACAGAATTGATAAAATAATTTACAAATTGCAATATTTGAAAATAAAGGGTGGGTGTGACGAAGTGAAACGACCCGGCAAAGTAAAGCGAGAGGTAGAATGAAACGCGGAGGAAAGTGAAACGGTAGGGAATTTCATTCTTAAGGGTCAGATAGTTTTGAGGGTCAAATGAGAGAGTGATCAGGAGGATCGAAAGTTCTTAAAGGTCAAGTGGGAGAGACAAGTACAGTAATCAGAAGAGTCGAATAGGAGAGAAAGGGGCAGAGATCACTCTACTTGTTTCTGCCATAAGACCCTGAGAAAGTTGCAGCCATCTGATTTCTTCCACTGTTTCTTATAACTGTTCGATCCTACATTATTTTCTTTGGTAAGGGGATAGAGGGGTAAAAGGGACCGTGTGGGTAAAATGGACCACAAACTGTTTTTCATTTAAGGGGAGGTTACTATGAGTTTTAAAAGTCACGGAATATTGCAGTGAGATTTATCGTACATTGAAGATCGACTATATATCTTGAAAAACGAAGAATCAGTGCAAAAAAAGATTGTTTATTGTATGTTTGCCCCCCAGGCGCTTGAAATCTAAAAAAATTGTCCAGTGTACTGAATTTCGGAGTTACCCTGGCGATTTAGGATGCCCGGAGTAGCGTGGATGTAGCGGGTATGCTTGCGCCCATGCTAGTTTTGGGTGAAAACGACTGAAATTCAATGAAAAAATGATGAAAAAGTTGATTGATGAATTATTTATTTTAATTGACAGCGTTTAATTTGTTATTTTCAATCAATTATAATAAATAATCGATAATGTAATGTATGGCAATAAGAGCCCAGGTGGGGGCATGTCGGGAGATGGCGCCAGCGTTGAATTACCGACTTGGTCGGTTAAGTCAGCGTCATATACTCGGTCGACGAAAGATTAATTATTATTTTTCATTGATGATAATCGCNACTATCAACGGGCCATTCAATTGTTCTTATTTTACTGCGACATTAGGTAACAGTTACCGAGCCTGTGTAATATCAACCGAATCCTTCTATCAGTGTACATTTACTAGGAATTGTTTGGGGAACTCATTAATAATTTTTATTTCGTTTGGGAAAGGGTGAAATCTTCCATTTTTAAGGGTTGAAGCCAAATAATAACATTAAATATTTTTGATAACTTTTCTTTCTTTCGTGATGGAGAGGAGCAGAGGGGGAGGAGGCGAAGGGGTTAGAGCCAAATAATATTATTAATTATTTCTTATAAAAATTTGTTCTCTTTTGGAACAGAGGGGCGGAGGGGGAGGGGGCGAAGGAGTTGAAGCCAAATAATATTATTAATTATTTTTGATTAAAAAAATTTCTCTTTTGGTGCAGAGGGGCGGCATGGGGGCGGTGAGGGGTTAGAATATTAAATAATAATATTAATTATTTTTTATAATGTTTTTTCGCTTTTGGAGCAGTGCGGCGGAGGGGGAGGTGGCGAAGGGGTTAGAGCCAACAAATATTATTAATGTGACGTGTGGAGCATCCACACGTCGGAATTGTTTAATAAATATTTTAATAACAAAAGTATTTGCGGGTCCGATGCTGAATAAGCAGTCACACGGTGTAACAAGAGTCAACCTGAGCTCTTTGAAGGTAAAACCGTGGGAGTGCTTATCAAGCATTATGGATTTGCCACCGCCTTGCGACTCTGCTCCAAGGCAGAGTACGGTGGGAGGCCGAAGTGTCCAGATGTTGGCCGTCCCCAAAAATCTAGATCCGCATACGCCGAACCCATTTAACCCATTTTGTCGCGTAACCTTCCTATTAGTTAATTATATTCTCATGATTGGATAATTTGGAGTGTTACTGGTTATTTGGGAGGAGAACCATTCATAAATCTCCCTTCCCGATTAGTTCCCCCGTGAGCGAACGACCCGTAAGCTCACCGGTATCGCTAGCCAGGCGGAAGGGTCAACTGACGACCCGCGGATTTTAAGATACAACTAATAGTATACTAAAATCCCAAACGTCACATTAATTATTTTTGATAAAATTTTTTTCTCTTTTGGAGCAGAGGGGGGGAGGGGTCAGAGTTAAATAATAATATTAATTATTTTTGTTATTTTTTTTTTTGGAACAGAGGGATGGAGGGAGAGGGGGCGAAGGGGTTAGAGCCAAATAATAATAATAATTATCTTTTTGAGAGAGTAGAGAATTGGGGTCGGGTGCGTCACCGGGCCAACTCTCTACTCTCCACTTTTGTAGTGAGTAGAGAGTTGGGGCTGGGTGCGTCACCGGGCGAACTCTCTGCTCTCTACTTTTGTAGAGAGTAGAGAGTTGGCCCGGTGATGCACCCGACCCCAATTCTCTACTCTTTCAAAAAGATAATTATTATTATTATTATTATTTGGCTCCAACCCCATCGCCCCCTCCCCCTCCATCCCTCTGTTCCAAAAAAAAATATCAAAAATAATTAATATTATTATTTAACTCTAACCCGTCACCCATCCCCCCTCCACCCGCTACTACAAAAGAGAAAAAAATGTTATAAAAAATACTTCATGTCGCGTCGTGCAATAGGTCGAGTTNATGTCGCGCCGTGCAATAAGTCGAGTTTATCGCACGCTGCGCTTCGCGCAGCCTGCTCAGAACTCGACTTCTGCACGACTTGACATAAAATATTATAGAGCACTCGGTGATAAATTTCGTTTTCAACGAATGTGTGTACAGACCTCGCCTTCGGCTCGGCCTGTAAACTACACATTCGTTGAAAACGAAATTTGTGCTCTTGTACTCTAATGTACTATAATATTATTATTCAACTCTAACCCCTCACCTCCCCCTCCACACACTGCTACAAAAGAGAAAAAATGCTATCAAAAATGAACAATATTATTATTTAACTCTAACCCCCCCTCCCCCCCGTTGTTCCAAAAAAATTCATTATCAAAAATAATTAATATTATTATATGGCTCTAACCCCTTCGCCCCCGACCTCTGCGCCCCTCTCCACCAAAAGAGAAAACATTTCATCTAATATATGTAATATTATTATTTGGCTCCAACTCTCTCCCAACTCTCCACTGCTGGAACAAATAGAAAGTCGAACTCTCGCATGGTTCCGTCAGGGAAATGGGGGGGAGTCGCTAGCCTAGAGTTGTCGATGTGTCACCCCCCCACCCCCTCCCCCCCACCGTAAGTCTCCGAAAGTAAAGGAGATAGCGAATTTTCCTTGAAAAACCGGGGGGTATGGGGGGAGCTGCTAACCGAGAGTTCCCGATGTGCCCCCCCCACTACCCCCCTCAGTTCCCAGAAAATAAGATAGATAGCGAATTCTGTTCAAAATAGGGATTGAATAGGGAGTTCTAAGGGTCTAAAACAAGTGTCCAAAGGTCCTTATTTGACCCTTGGACCCCTGTCTTTGACCTTCACAACCAATCATTTGACCCTCAATTTGTATTTGCTCCTTAGTTCCTATCCGACCCTTATAACTTCCTATTTAACCTTGGGACCCTTTTGTTTGACGCTTGGTCTGCATTTTACGTTTCAACGTTTTTTCAGCCTCGTGTTTGACCCTCAGTTGCTTGTTTTAACCTTCGTACTCTTGTTTTGGAGCCTCCTATCCCCCATTTGACCCCTTGGTTCCTGTCCGACCGTTATAACTCTCCATTTGAGCCTTTGTCCCTATTTGACTCTTCTAACCCAATAGCCCCCAACAGAAACCCTTGTAGGGGGTGTTAATGGATACCATAGAAGTTATATGAAGGATGATAAGACTCCTGCCGAATTCACTGCTCGGAACGGTAGGGGTGACGTGGTTGTTTTTGTGCAAGGAGTGCGTAAAGTGCAAGGTCGGGTGTAAAGTGAATTCCGAGTGAGTAAAGCGACGCTTTACCCACTCGAATTTTTTTTTTCATTCCTGCCTCAATAGTGCACTTTTCGAAACAGTTTAGGAGGGTGTGTAAAACGGTCTTTTCCCGCACAATGCTCGTAATGTTCAAGAGCGTGCGTTAAAGTATATTTTAATAAATGTGCGAAAAGTATTTTTTGGCTCGTGGGAGGTTTATAGCATGATCCGAGCGACACCATTTTTCCTACGAGGGTCGAACCTTGAGTTTCATCACAATGTATGAAAAGTGGAATTTTGAGGCAATTCGAGACAACTTGAGACAATATGAAACAACTTGAGACATCTTGAGACAACTTGAGACGACTTGAGACAACTTGAGACGACTAGAGACAACTTTAGATGACTTGATACAACTTAAGACGACTTAAGGCAACTTGGTTCAACTTCAGATGACTTGAGATAAAACTTGAGATGACTGGAGATGACTTGAGATGACTTGAGAAAACTTCAGACAACTTGGGATGACTTGAAACGACTTGATTCAACTTGAGACAAATTCAGATAACTTGAGACGACTTGAGACAACTTCAGATGACTTGAGACAACTTGAGACGACTTGTGACGACTTGTGACAACTTGAGACAACTTAAGACGACTTGAGACAACTTGAGACAACTTGAGACGACTTGTGACAACTTGAGACAACTTAAGACGACTTGAGACAACTTGAGACANCTTCAGACAACTTGGGATGACTTGAAACGACTTGATTCAACTTGAGACAAATTCAGATAACTTGAGACGACTTGAGACAACTTCAGATGACTTGAGACAACTTGAGACGACTTGTGACGACTTGTGACAACTTGAGACAACTTAAGACGACTTGAGACAACTTGAGACAACTTGAGACGACTTGTGACAACTTGAGACAACTTAAGACGACTTGAGACAACTTCATTCAACTTTACATGATTTGAGACGACGTGAGACAACTTGAGATGATTTGAGACAACTTGAGATGACTTGAGATAACTTGAGACAACTTGAGATGGCTTGAGACAACTTTATATAACTTGAGATGGCTTGAGATAACTTGAGACGACTTGAGGCAACTTCAGACAACTTAGTTCAACTTTAGATGACTTGGGACGACTTGACACAACTTGAGATGATTTGAGATAACTTGAGACAACTTGAGATAACTTGATTCAACTTTAGATGACTTGAGATAACTAGAGACGACTTGTGACAACTTGAGACAACTTAAGACGACTTGAGACAACTTGAGATGACTTGAGACCACTTAAGACGACTTGAGGCAACTTGGTTCAACTTCAGCTGGCTTGAGATAAAACTTGGGATTTACTGGAGATTACTTTAGATGACTTGAGAAAACTTCAGTCAACTTGGGATGACTTGAAACGACTTGATTCAACTTGAGACAACTTCAGATAACTTGATACGACTTGAGACAACTTCAGATGACTTGAGACAACTTGAGACGACTTGTGACAACTTGAGACAACTTAGGGAGACTTGAGATAACTTGATTCAACTTGACATGATTTGGGACGACGTGAGATAACTTGAGACAACTTGAGATGGCTTGAGACAACTTCAGACTATTTGAGATGACTTGAGACGACTTGAGGGCAACCTCAGACAACTTCAGACAACTTGAGATGACTTGAGGCAACTGNGGGCCCTATGACATAAAATAGTATACGAAACTCGTGCGTAATGGTGTTTTACAACTTCCCACGAGCCAAAAAACCCATTACGCACTANAGACGACTGAAGACAAGTTGAGACAACTAAATTCAACTTAAGACAAAAAAAATGGACGGGTATGGGGGGAAGTTGCTAAATGAGAGTCACGGTGCGTNTCATTCCCGGCGCCGGATTTAGGGGTTCGAGCTAGAAAATTGCGTTTCACTTTGAATCCATAGGAGATTCGCGGGTACGATCAAGACAAAATTTGTAGTAAATGTTCTAATAAAAAATATGCAAGAAAAGAAAAAGAAATTCATGGATTCAATGTCAAGATATAAATAACAACATATATTAAATTCGCTCTGAATGAATAAACAAGCTATTGAAAAAAAACACTGATATTCCGAGGTGAATGGCGTGTGGAGGGCGCCCGCAACGGTCGGTGCAGCGGACGCTNCTCATATCTCCGAAAGGAAAGGAAGAGGCACACGACATATTTCCAACTGTGGACAGATATGTTACATTTTTTTGTGTTGGAGCTCACTGAAAATCTATTTGGGAAATCAGGAAGAATCCAGTATATTGAAAAATTATCTTTATTATGAGTGATGGTGGTGACAATGGTGAACATATTATTATAATATATTAATTATTAATGAGTACAATTTACACCGAAATAAACATACAGATCACTTGCTTGATACAAGAACAGTTTAATTAGTCACCTATTGACACAGTGTACAAGGTCGAGTGTTACCTCGGAGTCTCACACGGTCTGACAGGGCTAATTGTGCAATTGCCAGAGGGACACCTCATTTCGAGGTTAGAACGATTCGCGAGGTAACCGACACCAGGCGGGGAACCAAAGGGGACACAATAGTGGCAAAAACATGGGCCACCGCAACTACAATTCTAATCCTACAACCCCCAAAGGCACAGGTAGAGGGAGGGGAAGACCCAAGGGGAGTAAAAATAAACCCAAAGAGGTTGAGAAAAAGAACACCCCGAGGCCGAAAAGAGTGAGAAAGGGTGCTTCACCCCCCAAAATTGATACCTTCCTAACAGTGGACGGTGGAGAGTCCACCCCTGACCCTTTCGCCAGCAGAGACAAGCTGGGCCGATCGCCAATGACCACCCCAAGAAACAAAAACGAAAATACCAGACGGGTAAGAGACAATCAGGAACTGGAAAACACCAACTCTGACGACGAGGACGATCCGAGGGGGATAGAGTCAGATACCAGCGTAGGGGGGATCCAGGTAGAGGCAGAGGTCCACTGCGATCTCCAAGGCAATACCCCCAATACCCCTAAAACCCCAAACAGCCCACCATCCCAAGAGAGCCCAGAGAGAGAAGGGGATTCACTCACTGAGTCAGACTACGGGGTGTTAGACTTGCTGAACACCCTAGCTGCAGAACAATCATCGAGCCCTCTTGCACCGGAAGACAGACATCTGGATGATCCCCTGAGTGATGGAAGCCACCCTGACGAAATAGCAACACCTGATAGATCATTCCAGACGAATAATAAGAAGACACTCACAGAGAGTACTAAAGTACCTCCACGGCACTCTGCCCAGGATCCCTCGCTGCAGGCAGCACTGGAGGGATTGCAAACAAGACTGACGGTTAAAGTAACCAACGAATTCAATAGAGTCCTGGACCAACTGAGGATGGAACTCGCTGAGAGGGATCGCCTGTGGCAGGCTGAGCTGGTAAGGCAGAATGAACAATTTAATCTGGTTCAGGGGACAATGAGAGAGCTTCAAGCCAGGCAGGAGGAGCTGATGAAGACTCTGCTCAAGATTATGGAAACTCCCCCCCCTCCTCAACAACAATTACATGGAGGCGCCCCCAGAAGAGCCCAGGCGCAAGCCACCAAATACTGTACCCCGAGGAGACACTGACAAAAATCGTGAAGCTGAAGATTTTCTGAGGAGGATGGAACCCATGATCCGAAACAAATCAAGGAATTTTCCCCACGAACCACCCCAGTGGTCAACAGGAGAGAGCAGCCCCCATCAGGCCCAGGACACTAGGTTGGACAAAGAGACACGCTACCCCCCCAAGAAATTGATACCTGAACGGGATCAACAACGCCCAACACAACAAAAAGCCTCCCCTCAAATCGCAGAGCAATCACAGACATTCTCCCCCCAACCTTACTCCAGCCCACTGTATGCAGCCCCAGAAACCCCGATCACGCAGAGGGGAGACCCGAGGAAGCAACAAACAGCCAACCCAGACGACAACCAGTGGTATCAGTACACCGAAACCCCTCGATACTCACAAATAAATGAAAGGAACATCCCATTGAGACCCCCACCCCTCCACGCACCCCAGAGTCCAGCGAGGGAACAGAACGGAGAATTTGTGCCAACGTGGACTCCAGTAGCTCTGAGCACTACTCAGTTAAACTCAGAAATGACAAAAAGAGCGCGAAGGAAGAAGAACATCATTGTTCACGGGATGAAGACTCAGAGTGGAGATGGGAAAGAAGAAGTGGCCAGGCTCATCTTCAATACCACTGGCACGTTGCCGATGATAAGACAAGCGAAAACTCTGAGAGGCAATAGGCTACTGCTGGAACTTAAATCCCTCAAAAACAAGATCAGTATCCTGAAGAGGAAGGCAGAGCTACAACAGCAGGGAGTCCATCTCGAAGATGATTTAACCAGGAGAGAGGATGAAATCCAAGACTGGCTAAGCCACGAAGTCAACACCCTCAGGCAAAACGGGATCGAAGCTGAGCTGGGATATCAAAAGATAAGGGTGCAGAACACCTGGTGGACCTGGAGTGAAACGGAGAACAAACTTATTCCCCGGAATCCATACCCCCCACGTGATTACCACAATCGACGAAGAAGGAAATCCTCTGACGAAGGTAGCCAGCCCTGGCAGCAGCGGCGGTAACACCGCCAACCAAGAACACCCACCCACCCGCCTGGTCTCCTGGAATATTGACGGGGCATACAAAATCAGGAAACACTGGAGTTTTCTTAGTCAATTTGATATAATCGTTCTCCCGGAGACCCACCTAGAGAGGAAGAATGAGTCGAAAGTATTAGGCAACATAGACTCGAACTTCTTATGGGTAACACAGGCAGCAATAAGGACTAGGCGAAGAGGCAAAGCAGGTGGGGGGAACCTGCTGGCAGTGAGGAAAGCCTGCAGCAGGGGACTGTCGATAACGGAGTGGGACTTTGGAATACAAGTTAAAGGCCTCAGCTCGCGCGATGAGAGGCAATTAGCGCTGATTTGCGTCTACAACAACGTAAAAATGGAACGAGTGACGAAAAAACTTCAACCACTGGTGGACGAGGCCTTGGAAGAAGGAGGGGTCCTACTCATAGGAGACTGGAACGCGCATGTCGCCGAGAAACAGTGTGATAGCGAGGTGCTGGGAGAAGTGGGCCTTCAATACCTGAGACAGTCTGAAGACAGTGAGCTGAACAAGGAGGGCGAATTGCTCATTGAGTTCGGTGAAAGGAACGACCTGATCATCCTCAATGGGGCGATTGAGGGAGACCGTCTGGGAAGATCGACGTTCCTGGGTCAATCAAACTCAGTGCTGGACATGGCTCTGATCAGCGTCACAGAAGCCTCTTCANTTAAAGGCCTCAGCTCGCGCGATGAGAGGCAATTAGCGCTGATTTGCGTCTACAACAACGTAAAAATGGAACGAGTGACGAAAAAACTTCAACCACTGGTGGACGAGGCCTTGGAAGAAGGAGGGGTCCTACTCATAGGAGACTGGAACGCGCATGTCGCCGAGAAACAGTGTGATAGCGAGGTGCTGGGAGAAGTGGGCCTTCAATACCTGAGACAGTCTGAAGACAGTGAGCTGAACAAGGAGGGCGAATTGCTCATTGAGTTCGGTGAAAGGAACGACCTGATCATCCTCAATGGGGCGATTGAGGGAGACCGTCTGGGAAGATCGACATTCCTGGATCAATCAAACTCAGTGCTGGACATGGCTCTGATCAGCGTCACAGAAGCCTCTTCGGTCGTTGAAGAGCTGGAAGTCCTGCCGCGACTTGGCTCGGATCACCTACCAGTGGTGCTAAAACTGTCACTACACAGGAGCCACCACCACCACCCAGAGGACAACGCAACAGATGCCGATGTCCAAGCCGAGAGACTGGTCTGGAATGACCAAAAGTTGGAGGTCTTCCAGAAGGCAGTTTCTGAAAGACTCAGGCCAGAACACTCCTCAGACGACCCGATGGAAGTCTGGAGCTCCNCAACGCAACAGATGCCGATGTCCAAGCCGAGAGACTGGTCTGGAATGACCTAAAGTTGGAGGTCTTCCAGAAGGCAGTTTCTGAAAGACTCAGGCCAGAACACTCCTCAGACGACCCGATGGAAGTCTGGAGCTCACTGAAGGACTCTATCTGGGAATCAGCTCGTGACTGTGGCATGGTGAAAATCTCAAAGGGAGACATGCCAAGAGAGGAAGCCTGGATCGACGCGGAGTACAAACAGCAGAGGAAAAGGACATTCGAGGCCCTGAAAACTTATCATCACGACAAGGACCCTCAGCACAGGCAAAACTGGGTGAATCAACGAAACCTCCTGAAGGCGTTGAAGGGAGTAAAAACCACAGCCCTGAACGAGAACAAGTGGAGTCGAGTAGAAACTAGCAAGAATATGCAGGAGCTGTGGGCGGGCCTTAACCTTTTCCGAGCGAGGAAGTGGCGTCCCAGAGGGGACATAAGCGACGACGAGTGGATCAGCCACTTCAGCAGCTTATTGAATCCACCTGGGGAGGACACCGAAGCGCAGCAGAGCCCAACGTTGGAATCAGGTCAGGAGAGCAGTAGCGCACTCCACAGCACCACTGATGGCCTGCCGGAGGGGGAGACGGTTGGTAATCATGATGAAGTCCCCGTCAACCAGCACAATTGTACAGAATGGTGGAACGAAGAGATTACCGAGGAGGAGATCGACAAGGCACTCCAAGGGATGAAGAATAACAAGGCTCCAGGCGAAGACGGTATCTCGGCCAAGTTCCTCAAAGCTCTTCCGGAGGTGGGCAAGATCGCCGTCCGGAGGACTATCAAGGCCTGCTGGACACGAGGTTGTTTGCCTCAGGGTTGGGAAACTGCTCACATCTTCCCAATCTTCAAGGCTGGGGAGATTGACAAGGCGAGTAACTACAGGGGCATTTCTCTTCTGGACTTAGGCTACAAAATATACACGAAGATCCTAGCGAATAGGGTAGCTAGATGGGCCGAAGAGAAGAAAAAGTTGAGGGAAAGCCAAGCGGGTTTTCGAATAAGACGCAGCACCAGAGACCACATCTATACTCTCAACACCCTAATTGGAACTCGACTGAGGACACCGAGGAATAAATTGTATGTGGCATTTATTGATTTTCGCGCAGCATTTGATTTGGTGGATCCCACACTCTTGTTAGAGAAGCTCCGGAAGATGGGTCTGAATGGTAAGCTGTCCCACATGATAGAGAAAATATACAGCGACACCAGGAATAGGATTATCACTCACAGAGGAACCACGGAGAGTTTCAGCTCGAAATGCGGAGTCAGACAGGGCTGCCCTCTCAGTCCAGTGTTGTTTTGCCTGTTCCTGGAAGACCTGGATGAGGCACTGGAAAAGGAACAGTGCAGTGGCACAGTTCTGGGGGGAGAGAGGATCACCAATCTCAAGTTTGCTGATGACATCGCCCTGGTAGCTGAGAAAGCTGGAGAGCTGAGAGCAATGCTGCAAACGGTAGAGGAGTACCCCAAGAAGAACCACCTCCAGATCAATGAAAGTAAGACCAAGGTCATGGTTTTCCGGAATGGCGGGAGGCTAGCCCGGGATGAGCACTGGAAACTCAATGGCGCGAATCTGGAAGTGGTGAAGGAATTTAAATACTTGGGATTCTGGTTCTCAACTACAGGCTCCTTTGGCTTGCATGTGAGGAAATTGGCGAACAAGGCCAGGATAGCCACCAACAGTGCATGGGGCCTGATGAAACGCGCCAGGATCAACTCATTGTACAGGAGGCTATATGTCCTAGATGTCATAGGGAAGTCTGGATGCCTGTATGGTGTAGAGCTGTGGGGTTGGGGACGCTTCGACGTCATGCAGAGAATGCAAAGCAGATATATCAAGATGACGATGGGTCTAGCACCCAACACCCCAGCATATATATGGAGGATGGAGGCTGGAAGACGCAGCATTGAGATTGAAGGACGGATGAGGGCATTCAGGTACCTCACGGACACCCTGAGAATGAGTGAGACAAGGTGGCCAAGGAAAGCACTGAGGGAAGAGATTAGAGGGGTTCTTAACCGATACCCCTCGAAGCTAGGCAAATTGATGAGAACCGCATTCGAGGAAGTAGGAGATGGGATCTCAATCAGGTGGATATGGGACCAGGGAAACCTCGAGGAACTAGAGGTCCAACTACAGCACAATCTCGAGACCAAGGAAGACCAGGAGATCCAAGGGGACTGGCACCGGATTGACTTCTCGAAATACTGGCCCCAGTATAAGTACCTGGCAGTAAATTTCGAGGGACAGAAATACTGGAATGACAGAAGCTTAGGGGGAGGCACCAAAGAGCAATGGGCTCGAGTCAGGTGTGGAAATGTTGGCAAAAGTACCCACAAGGGATTCACGAACCCCAACTGTCTGTTCTGCGGCGAGCTGGAGACACTAGAGCACATACTGCGGTGTGGAAGAGTCCTCGAGGCAATTCCAGACTCAATAAAGAGAGATCTGCTCAGCTGGCTGAACCAATGCCCAGCGTATGTGTCTCTTGAGCAGTGGCTCATGGGAGTCCTGAGAGGCAGACCTGTCCTAGCCCTCTGCAACTACCTGCAGGCATTCCACAAGATGGCAAGAACCAAAGAAAGGGAAGCACGAGAGGGGACAAACTGAGGCAAATAGAGCTCACAAACTCGTCGACTCAGCGCAATCTAGATTATGATTCCTTTATTCCTTGAAGTTTATATTTTTCTCTTTATATATTTTTTCTATTGACTCATTGTATGCGTGTACCATAACCTGTAGGTCCCATGTATTGATTATATACAACGTATACATACCCGCGGAAATGTATCATTCTGTAAAAGGTGTAAAGCCATACAGTGGAACAATAAATTATTATTA
>NW_021681382.1:81629-122823 GCF_001412515.2 Diachasma alloeum
AAAAAGGAGAAAAAGATGAACAAAATAAAAATATAACAACAATGCAGTTCCTACAAAAGAAGATAAACAAAACAATGCAAAATCAGTGCTAGCTGAGAGAGCTCATCGAGAGTACGAATTAAGTAATTTGAGCTAACAGGGATGCAAGATATCTAAGTATGACAGGTGATTGAAAAAACGTGAATACAACCCCTCTACTGACCCCATTCATCCTCCAAGAACTTTAGATAGTCAATGCGGACTTTGAGAGCATCATAAAGGTAATTATAAAAGGATACACTAAAGGAGGAGCTGGACTCAGCAGTGAGGAAGAAGTCTGTAGTAAGGTTGTATATGCCAATGAGATCGTACAGTCTAGTTAGGTGCTTAATGCGTACATCATAAAAAAGAGGACACTCGAAAATGAAATGTTGGAGGCTGTCCAGAGAGGACAGCGAGCAACATGGACAGTTCTTCCTTAAATTGAATTTTACAAGGTCAGGACCTCGACTAAGCGCACAGCTATGAATATTGGAGAGCCTGACTTGTGCTAGAGTTTTCTTCATGGTCATTGGGTGGCGGTTCCGCAGATAGTGTAGAATAGAATCATCTGGGGTACGGTGTAATTTGAATTAGCATGATGTTGAGACAGCGTATCTCGAGAAATCCGCGCGCCTTAGGGCGAGCTTGAAATTTGAGAGTAAGCTCTCCTTCCCAATCTCCCACTCCGCGGCATTAAAATTCCCCCAGAGGTCATAAGCCTGATACTGGAACAGAAAGTCTCTCAGCCTCAGCATCCAATTATTCTTGGGGGAAGAAAGAGGGGAGTTTGATAGTACATATAGTCTTCTAAGGCAAATCTTTGGTAAATAGGAGTCATCTGACTTCAGGATACTAATGAACCAATTTAATAGCAAGGCCATAGCTCTGTGCTGTAGAGGGATCAGGTCGAATTCAAGGCGAAGAGCCCAGCCCGGAGTTGCTCGAGGCAGCGAAAATAGGCTCTTGAAAAAGTAGGTTTGGACATATTCTATGTTCTCGCGCACTGGGAGCCCCCACGCAGGGAAGGCATACAGTGTAGTCGAGAGAATTACACTATTAAACAGAGCCATCGCTGAATTCCAAGAACTTGTGCCAGACCTGCGTAGGATCGACAGCACAGAGTTAGAGGGAATTTTGGATTTACCAATTATAGAGATAAGCGCACAGTTGGATTTTGCAGAAGTGTTAATTATGACTCCAAGGTAAACAAAAGATTTAACAAATTCTAGTGATTGGCCCTATAGTCTGAAGGACATATCTCTAAGGCCCCTTGGGTTCCCTCTTTCTTTGAAGATCATTATTTTGGTTTTGCTCACATTAATCTCAAGGTTCTTAGACCTGCAATAGTTTTCTAACTCGCTGCGGAGCCTCGCAATGAGCAGGCGATTTCTGGCAAGGAGAACAGTATCATCAGCAAAGAGAACAAGAAGGAGATCCCGGAGGCCATCAATGTTCGGTCCTTCGAAGCCCTGAGCTCTTAATGATTTTTCGAAATCAGAGATGTAAAGGACGAACAGCAGCGCACTCAGTGACTCCCCCTGCAGCACACCCTCAGACACCTCGAATTCATTCGAGAAGGAGCTGCCGCACCGTACCTGGACGCGCGCTTGATCGTAGAGCGATTTAATAATACATACAACTTTTGTACTAACACCTAGGCTAAGAAGCATAGACCATAGTTTCTGATGTGGAATAGAATCAAACGCACGCTTGAAGTCAACAAAGATAGCGTAGACTTCGGTCTTTGAGAGACGGAACTGCTGCTGAATTGTAGTTACAAGAGCAAAAATAGCATCAGTACAACTTCTTTTCGCGCGAAAACCAAATTGAGACTCAGGGAGAATTTTATTTTTTTCAGCCCATGCTTCGAGCCTGGTTTTGATAATTGAGGTAAAAATTTTGGTAATATTGTTGACTAGAGCTATACCACGGTAGTTCGAAGGATCATTTGGGTCACCCTTCTTGAATAGCATTGATAGGGTTACCCTAGCCCAGTCACTAGGGCATTGGCCAGAGTCAAATATAGTTGAGCAAAGATAGTTGAGCCAATTTCCTGGGAGTACTTTGAAAAATTCATTTGCAATTAAATCAGGACCAGAGGCTTTACCACTTCGCGTTGACTTTATCGCCCTAGTGACCTCGGCTAAAGTAATTTCAGTATCAAGCTCTTCTACGATAACAGTTATAGAATCTAGGGCAGTTTGAACACGAGGCTTATACACATTTTTATAAAAATCATTCCACACACTAACATCAAGAGAATTTGCAGGAGACAAATGAGGGCTATACCATTTGACCGCAAGCCAGAAAGGCTTGGAGTAATGAGCATTTTCAAAATCCAATTGCATTCTATTTGAATATTTCTTCTTTCTCAGATCCTTGTACTTTCTATAAACACTTTTAGCATCACAGTAAACGAGTCTGCTTTCATCACAGAAATTATTTCTGAAACATTCATCCACACTCTTAACAAACTCATTTCTCAATTCCCCACATCTCTTGTCGAACCATGGTTTGTTTGTGTGCTGCTTCTTTCGGCCCTGCGCGGGTAGAGACCTAATTGAGCCAAAACCAGCGGAGGTGGAGGCATTATAAACTGCGTTGATGAAGTTCCGGTGGATCGAAACAACCGAATCAGCCACAAAGTCAACCTGGAGATTAACAGAAGTTAGCATATGGCTACGGACACTCTCTATCATTGAAAGGTCATCAGGAATCCATTTCAAAGTGAAAGCACCAGTGTTTTTGCCTGTGACGTTATCTGATTGTGGAGCTACACTATTTCAAAGAGTTAAGACTATGGGAAAGTGTTCTGATCCGGTCGCACAGTGATCCACCCGAAAATCACCCACCAAAGCAGGACCTAGCGCCTTAACCCAGACCAAATCAACAATACTTTTCCCCATATGATTTGCAAACGTAATATTAGCCGGCCTATCACCAACAAATCTGCCATTGATCAGCGCAAAACCATTAGACATCATGAATTTCGCTATAATATCGCCTCTATCATTAGAACCATGGTCACTCAACTCGCAGTATGGATCTAGAACTGTATCATCAAAAACATCATCAGGGATATAATTAAGTAACGCATTCCCTAGCCTTGCATTAAAATCACCTCCTATAAACAGAAAATCAGTATTAAATAACAAATCACACTCATCAAGCACTTCCTGTAACTCTCTTAGAACAACTGCAATATCTAAATTTGTAGGGCGAAAATATACACTCCCAATAATAATTGTTTTCCGCTTAGCTATTACCTTATTAAAAGTCCAAAAATTACTTTTGAAAATATAATCGCACGATAGTGTCTTCTTCACAAGTGTTAGCAGACCTCCACTGGCTCTTCCTTCACTCACTTCTCGGGTTGCATCGCTCCACTCCTCGTTGTAGTTTCGTAGGTAGCAGGGGAGTTGTTTCGTAGGTAGCAATGGATTCACGACCACGAAGATCTTGATGCCTACGACATTATCTGCCTCTCTGAAACGATCCTGGAGAACCCAAAACCTGAGATATTATCCCTATTCATATCCTTCTCTTACCCCAAAGTGTAAACATTGATAGCTTA
Organism: Diachasma alloeum; assembly: GCF_001412515.2. Lineage (NCBI taxonomy): Eukaryota > Metazoa > Arthropoda > Insecta > Hymenoptera > Braconidae > Diachasma > Diachasma alloeum. The sequence continues at coordinate 85,225 of NW_021681382.1, forward strand.
TATATAAGCAGCACAATTGCAAGACACCTCCACAGTGTGCGCAAAAATTCTGCACGAGACGTGTGCTCCTTTCGGTGTGAAAAAAATCAAAGGGGAATAAAGAAAATGCGAACCCGCAAGGATTATGGGATCATACAATCCCAAAATTATCTTGACTGGCAGGGGGTAAAACAACCCTTCTAGAACCAGCTGCAGATTCGGTGCCCAATCAGGTGGATCTTCGATCATCAAGCGCAGCTGATTGGGAAAATCCTGAGGTGCATCGTGGTGCTCCATTGGAATGAGCATAGGGTTGAAATTTATTTCACCGCCCGCAATACTCAAGTGAAACTCATCAAGCAGAAGGAATTCGACTACTGGTGTGAGATTGTGAATGAACAACCCCCATCCCCCAACAGGATTGTACCGAGGAGGGAGGAGGGTCATACCAATCTGGAGAGAAGGGAATTGTGGTGGAGGATGATCGGATAGTGTTTTGATAATAATATTACAATTTTGGCAGAAAAGATTAAGGGAGTGTATTTCTATGAAATGAGAGAAGTGAAGGTTGAACTCAATCCTGTTGCTGCGAATGGGGGTGTGCTAGGGGGTGGTGATGAAATGGTGGTTAAAAAAGAAGAGGAGGAGGTCCAAGAGCAGAAGGGTCAGGGTGGTGAGGTGATTGAAGGTGGTGTGCAAGGTGATGAGATGGAGACTGGAGAAGGAGCGGCACAAGCGGCGGCTTTGATGGAGGATCAGGGGGAGGATAAGATTCACACGTTAGCTGTAGCGGAACAGGCGGAGCAGCGAGAGAAGGGAGAGGATGGAGGTCATCACTTGGATGTTGTGGAGCAGGTGGAAAAGTTTGGAGATGATGCGGACTCGGAGATCCATCGTGTGATTTATCGAGGTGAATATCACTCAGTTATTTCATTCTAGAAACGAACTACCCTAGTAGCACATTGGTAGCGACTTAGTTTACAAACCACCACTTCCTGGGTTCAAAACTCCATTCAGGAGTATTTTTTTTTTCAATTGATTCATTTTCGTTGATTTTTATTTCAATTAAATTAATACTTTTTCATCATTACAGAAATACATGAGGTTACTATCAAATTTAATCCGAATACGGGGGAGGAGAGGGTGGAACTTACGAGGCTGAGAGAGTGGACCATAAATGACAGAGATTGATTCAAGATAATCCATTGAAATCCTTTAAAAATTGTTAGATAGTTTTTTCATTTTTTAGCAAAATTATGGAAAAAAAATGACTCTTCGGATTTCAAAAAGAAAAAACCTCATAATTTTCATTAATTTGGTTTATATAACGAGCTTAATTTGGTTTATTGTATGAATATACAATAATTCGATATATTTTTGTAACCAAGTTGTAAAACCGGGTGAGTGCATTTTCTATATCTTCATAAAACTTTCATCTCAATAAACAATGATTTTAGGAGAAAAATGTCAGATAGAATTTTTTGTTGAAAAATTAATCAGCTACAAAATAGTCTTGTGACTTTATCTCCTAAATTCACTCCCTACTGAGATAATCCAAGTTTTATACAGACAAGAAAAACACACTTGTTACTGTACATTCAAATTTTTTTCTTTTGGTTGAAAATTCAGTTGAATTCTGGAATATTGAATGAAATTTTCATTTGTTTTTTTTTCAAGTTCATATTATTATAAAAAGCACTGAATATGCTTGGAAATTTAGTGAACAATCGTATTCCATTGGTTTTTTGTTGCTAAAAATTCTCTTCCTCTGTTTTAGCTCTTGAGATGGGTAGGAAAACTGGAGCGGATTTTTTGTCACCCTTAATCATAAAGTTCTCCAAAAGAGTTAAAAAAAAAAAATCTGAAAAAGTTTTTAAAAAATGTTAAAAATGTCATGAAATTTTTTTCTAGAAAATGTAAACAAAACTTATGAACTATCTTACTTTAACTGTCTTACTTTGACTTTTATCTAACTTTTTATAAAATGTAAAATTTGTACTTAATATACATATCAGGAAAATGCGAAAATTTTATGTATATTATTGTAATAATTCCCTCATTTCAATCATGAAATCCATCGACTGATAATTATCACCATCGGTAATGTCATCTCGATCGATAATCATGAGCGATGATGGTAAAAACGGTCTAGATCGATGATGGTAAAAACGGTCTCGGTCATATTAGCAAGGGAAATCAATCTGATTTAACAGCTTAAATCTCAACCGCTATAACTGTTGAGTCTAATGGCTCAGCGGTAGAGCGCTCGGCTCAGAGCCGCGAGGATCCGAGTTCAAGTCTCCTGACTCTGATTTTTTTTTTTCATTTTCAGCTCAAAATCACTATAATTAATTAATTAATTTCATGATTATATATTTTTTCATAAAATTGAAGAAATTGGGAAACTATTAAGGGTTGGGTGTAAATATTTATCATCTCAAAATCATCATGCCAAATTCCTTGGACAATAATTATTGAATCATAGGCAAACCAAATTTCCAGCCTACCAAAATCAGGCGCGGATGTTGTAAATTAGGTTTGCATATAATTTAATAATTATTTTTCTTTTAATTAGTCACAACGATTTTTACGGTTACGGACTATTACAACCAGCTTCTAAGGCAAACCAATTTCTTAGGAAATTAATTTTTCCCTTAATTAAAAATAGAAAATCAATGTCAATAAAATATGAATGCTGATATATAAATAACGATTCGTATGGAAAGTTAATCTGATTGAAGAGCTTAAATCTGAACTAGCTGAACCATCGGGTCTGATAGCTCGGTGGTAGAGCACGTGACTCAGAACCGCGAGGACCCGAGTTCAAATCTTCTTACTTTCATTTTTTTTTTTCAATTTCAACCCAAAATCATTATAATTGATGAATTAATTTTATGAGTATATATTTTTTCATTGAATCGAAGGAATTGAGAAATTATTCAAATAAAATAATTTCACCGGGGGAGAGAAATTTTTTCCTTATTCACTCATCAGTTANAGACGTTATTATTAAGGTAATAAACATTAAAATAGTTAGAATATAGTAAAAAGTGCAACATAAAATAATATTGCATCATTTCATGATTTCCCCCGAAGTGGTTTTGTATATCCTGTGACGTATTTCTTACCTCTGCGGAAGATAATAGATACGCAGCCCTCAGCGACCCAAACGACAAACCAAAGGTTGGGCGCCAGAACGTATGAAACGTTCACCAAAATCGAAGACGAAAAAAACAAACAACGATGAGAGAGCGATCGCCGACAGCTCAGATCAACCGCGGAGGCGGCTGGGTTCCACAAAATCTGCTCTCAATAAAATTACCCTGAAATCACTGGGATCCTTATTACTAATAAATGATAAGGAAAATTCAGACTTTCGGGGAAAAATATTATTTAATCAATTCCTAGAAAATTCCAGTATTAAAATGTGAATCAGTTATCTAATTAATCAAACCCCGGTATTTTCGAAATATTTCTCTTTCCGTTATGCTCTAAATCACAATCAGAAAATCACAAATTTCATACACCGATCTAAAGACTCGATATAAAATCAATTCCCTCAACGTCATCCGTCCATTACTAAAATGTTAGTCAAAGATAATGTAAAGAAAGTCAATAAATGGGAAAATCTATCAAGAAGTCAAAAAAAAAATAAAGTAACTAACCGGGTTACTGCAAGGTCTAATGTCACGACAAAGGAATCGATAAGAAGAACAACGAAAACTGTTGCGAGAAAAATAATTCAAAATTATAGTCTGATTCTCAAACGACGCGATCCGGATTACCACGAGAAAGACTAATAACAATTACCAGAGCCGGTGAATCTGCCTAACGCAAGGTCACGGCTACCCGATACAACAACACGAAAATCAAGCATCGACAAAGACGCTGTGATTCCAAATCACGTCGATAATTCCTACACTGTTCGGTAATGCCAAAATTCTAAATTAAATAAATAAAGTAATATACGAACAGCGATAATGCGAAAATTCCCTGAAGCTGACAAATTGCCCCGAGAATTCCACTTTGGATCTCTGAATTTGTTCCAAAGTGAATGCGAAACGAGAGTTGCTACTTACGACAAATGTTTGAAACACTGAATTTCAATCGGAAGAATCCGACATAAATATTTAAAAAAAAAACTGGTAAATTGATACAACAAGAGGTTCACTGAATTTTTCCTNTTCGCCATGGACGAAAACCGTTTGTCCAAAAGAAAGCTAATTTCACGAGATCCCGATCTCTATTACAATCAATAAATTAACGATTAATTAGATCCACCGCTCACCAGAACTGAAGAAATCTCAGCAACAAATTCTCCGGAAAAGTTGGGACTCTCAATAAATCGTCAAAGCAAGATGTCGGAGACAACGAGAATTCGGGCGTCGGAACATGGTAATAATTTTTATAATTCACGAAAAACTTGCGAACTGTCAGTCTCGCCATCCAAACGAGAAGTAATCTCCTCGGCACGCTCGATGGCACATTTCCTCGATTGCCGAAAATCCAGCCCTCTCATTGGCTGTTACTTTCACCGAAGAGACTTTTGATTGGAGAGTGATGACGACGTCAACTCTCTCTCCACCGTAATCCACACCGGACAACCACGTGATTTCTAATTTTTCCTCCAAACCCACAGGGATAAAACAAAGCGATAAAAATGTAGTTCCAACTACTCACAAATCACATAATGATAAATAACCCTTAATTTATGTTTCGGGTCCTTCAACAATGGACCAAAAATATGATTTTCGCCTAGATTCATTCGGTGCTTGAGCTCTCCAATTCTGGCTCCAGTAGCTGACGCCGCGACACGGCCAACCTGCGTACTCCTCAACCGGCGGGGATATTCAAACTCCAGATCCACCCCAGACTCTGCAGAACCGTTGCTCCGAGACCCAATTCCAGCATCTAAATTCTTGCATCTCATCCCAGTCCTCGTTTAGGCTCATCCAGATCCCCCGATGTGCTCCGATGAACGGTGGAGTGAAATGATTCAATACAAACCAAAAGATACTCAATAAATAGTTGAACAAAATCTAGATTTTGACTCTCGCTTCGCTTTCGCAGTGACTTCTCGTCTGGATGTTTAAATGAAACCCCAGAACGGTCGAAAGACAAAAATAACACGTTACAACTTGCCCTCTCCCAGACCGGAAGCGGTGGAATGTTTTCGAAACTTGACAAAACCAATCATCCGAATTCCAGACGAGACTCACCTCCCGCTCAACAGGGTCACAAATAAAATCACTCCAATAATATCGATATTTCAATTAAAACCCAATCAAAAATCAGTGTCACTAACTACCAAAAAACAGACACACAAACACAATTTAAGTTATGACCATATATTTTAGAAGGGTTCGCCAAAGAAAATACAAAATTACCCAATCATAACCAAAATAAATTCAAATCCGAGGTTCGATATCCAAAATCATTCATCTTCCTCGTCCGACACATGAACATCGGCATCCGAATTGTCACGTGCCGCTAAGAGATCCTTTACGTGATGACGACCCACCACGACACCCTGATCATTCGAGACTTCATAAACTAAAGGTGACACAACGCGCGACACACGATAAACCTCGGTCGAATACCTTCGAAAGAGTTTCGCCGCTTGGCCCTTCGCCGCGTTCGATAACTGACGAATCTTGCGTCTGACCCTATCACCAACCTTGAATTGAATATCTCGATGATGTGTGTTATAGTATTTCGCTTGATGTTCAAACGCCTTATTCAAATTCTCGACAATCAAATCGTATAATTCCGCCATACGATTCATTCTCTTCGCCCACCGCTTAGTATCCGGCACGACAACCGGTTCGTCTCCTTCCGCTAGTTTACGAAAGAACAACGACGGCCTAGGCTGTCTCCCGAAATTCAAGAAAGCCGGCGATAAATGTAATGAACTGTGACACGCGGTATTATACGCGAACCGAAACTCCGGCAAATGCTCATCCCACTCCCGGTGATCCTGACCAACGAAACAAATTATCATGCTCTTCAACACGCGATTGACCCTCTCAACGGGATTAGCCTGAGCATGATACGGTGGAGTTAACAGATGCTGAATGCCCAACGACACGGAAAGTTCCCGCATCCGTTTATTCGCGAATTCAGTCCTATTATCCGTCAAACAAATTTCTGGAGTACCATATCGATGTACCACCAGATCTTTGAAAGCTTTCAAAATCGTTGGTCCATCAGCCTTTCTGATGGCCTGAATTTCAATCATCTTCGTAAAAATGTCTTGACAGACTAACAGATACTTCAACCCACCTTTGGATGGCGGGAATGGACCCATAATATCCGCTGTGACAAAAACCCAAGGCTCCTGAATGCAACGCTGACCCATTAAAACTGCAGGCTTCTGCTGAGAAACCTTTGAGGTTTGACAAACCGCACATCCGCTAACAAAATTTTCGATATCTTCACTCATCCCAGGCCAATAAAACGACAATTTAACCCGAGCAGTCGTTTTTTCAATACTCAAATGACCTGCAGTAGGAGGCTCATGATTCGCAGCAATAATCCCATGTCGATACCCACGCGGCGGTACTAATTTCCACGCATCTAAATCTTCGGCAACAGTCGAGACTAACGGATTCGGCTTCAAACGATAAAGTCGTTCATCCTCAACCCTCCAACCTGGCCATTTATCCGGACGCTTTTCTACTTCAACTTTACGACGAATATACCAATCGTCGCTAATTTCCGCCGGCGATAAAAGACGCTTCCCCTGTACTTCTACTTCAGCATCCAAAACATTGATCTCCGGAATATCACAATCAATCAGATCGTCCTCGTACATGCGAGATAGAGCATACGCCGTTGGAGACGTTATTTCTACCCCCTGTCCATCTGTGACTACATCCAAAGCATCAACCCTCGGTACCTCAGAATCAACGAAAATCCTCCTCAAACATCCGAGAAAGTGCGTCAGGGACATGATGCAAAGCCCCCTTACGGTGAACGATATCAAAATCATAACCCTGAAGATTCAGAGCCCAACGATTCAACCGACCTGTAGGATCCTTCAGATTACTCAACCATCTCAGACTACTATGATCCGTCACCACGGTAAAATGAAAACCTTCGATATAACGACGGAAATGCTCGATCCCCCAAACAACTCCCAAACATTCCTTCTCGGAGACCGTGTAATTTCTTTCAGCAGAGTTCAATGTCCTACTTGCAAAACCGACGACATATTCAACTCCCTCGATATTCTGAACCAAAACCGTACCTAAACCATATGCGCTAGCATCGGTAGGTAATTCGAAAGGAGCGTCAAAATCCGGACACGACAAAACAGGAGCAACAGACAGTGCAATCTTCAACTTATCAAACGCACGCTGTTGATCTTTCTCCCACCCCCACTTGACCGACTTTCGAAGTAATCGAGTCAAAGGCTCTGCCATAGTTGAATAATCCTTAATGAACCGTCTGTACCACGACGACATACCCAAAAAACGACGCAATTGACGTAAATTCTTAGGAGCCGGAAAATCTAGCACCGGAGAGACCTTTTCAGGATCAACATGTAAACCATCCTCGTCAACGACAAAACCGAGGTACTGGACCCTAGAGCTACAAAACTCGCATTTATCAGGATTAACCTCTAACTTTGCATCCTGTAACTTGATCAAGATCTTCTCTAAAACCTCCAGATGCTTCTCAAATGTCTCGGTAGTAATGATGATATCATCAAGATACGTGAAACAATGTGGCTCCATATCCGGGGTAACAATTTTATCAATCAAACGCTGAAAAGTCGCCGGGGCGTTCGTCAAACCGAACGGCATACCAACAAACTGGAAAAACCCGAGACCCTCAACGATAAATGCAGTATATTCGCGAGATTCTTCATCCAACGGTACTTGATGATACGCCTTCTTTAAATCCAGCGTCGTAATAAATTTCGCGGACCGCAACTTATCCAAAATCCCCGTCAAATTCGGAATCATATATGCATCTTTCTTCGTTAATTTATTCAATTTCCGAAAATCGATACACATCCTGTACTTATCTTTTTGTTTAACCATTACAACAGGATTTGCCCAAGGACTCGACGATACCTCAATAACCCCCGCCTCTAACAATTCCTTAGCCTGTCGTTGCATTTCATATAAAATCGGCGGAGATACCGAATAAACTCGCTGTTTGATCGGTGTGTGATCGCTGGGGCCTACAATTTTGTGCGAAATTTTAGTCGTAAAATCTGATTTATTCACACGACGATATCGATATCGTTCGACGAGAGCTTCAATGCGCGCGCGCTCCTCATCCGAAGTTTCTTGCAACCCAGCGATTTCTAATGGCGAACTTGAATCCGATGATCCAAACGAATAGCGTCCCTCATGACCTGATAACCACCATTCAGCGGTACTACCGTCCAACACTATCCCGAAAATTCGCAAAGCTTCGACACCTAATATCAGTGGATCCTTCAACCCCGGTGTAATCAAAAATTCCATGTCACGTTTGACTCCCTTTAGGTTGACCGATAAAACAACTGTGCCGTGAACTGTCTCTGTCGCACCATTCGCGCAAATGACCGTCGAACACTGCGACCGAGAAACTACCAAACCCATATTTTCAATCCAATCCCTTGGAACGCTACGAATACAAGATCTAGAAGCACCCGGATCTAACAACACGTTAAAACTCGCCGATCCGATCGTGACCGGAAGAAATACACGCGAATGAACCGAGAGACCGAATAGACAATTGCCTTCAGCGACTCCTGGTTGATCAAACCCGGAACTACTGTCTTGTCCTCCTCGAGCCTCTGTAATTGGTGCTGCATCTATAACGCCAATATCTTGAACTGAAATTCCAACAAAATCCTTCTCCCTCGTTCCTGAAATCGGACATTTTCTCAACGACAAATTATTAAGATTCCCAAAAACATTACCAGAATCGACAAAATTGACTCCTTGATTAGCGGTCGACAATGCGGAATCACTGCTCACTGTCTCCCGCTGGGGTTTTCCGAAACCTGAACCTTTGGATGACAAACAGGACACTGAGGAGTCTTCACCCCTGCCTTCCCGCATCCGAAACAAAAGATTCCCTTGGAAGGATTCGTATACCCTGCACGAAAATGTCCAATTCCACCACAGTTGTGACAAAGCTGTGGACGATCAGCTGAAGCTGCAGACCTCCCTGCTGAAACCAAATTTACAGGAACAACTGGAGCGGAAACAAGAGGACCACCGACAGCAGCAGCAGCAGCAGAAGGCTTCGAATTTCTCTTCCTCCTACCCCCACTACCCTTAGGTGTAAAACTTTTACCTGAGGCCCCCTTATTCGAAGAAACACCGGAGTGACCCTTAGTGGAAAGATCAACGGCACAGACCTGAACACCACCTGACTTCTTCTCGTTTTTCCTATACTTCTCTGGAGCATAGGCACAGGCTGGATAAATCGTATCGCCTGCTGCTGGTGGTGCCACCAACGTCGGTAAATCTCTACGTTGATCGAAGTCCTGTACCAACTCCTCTAGTTCTTCGAAAGTAGTAAACTGACGACGAGAAACCAAGGTGTGATATTCTCTCCTCAGATTACCATAAGCGATATCAAGTCTAGCCTCTACTGGGAAATGAGTGTCTAACGAATGAGCCCACATTAGACGAATGTTATCAAGATAATCCGACCCACTCTCCAAAGCACCCTGAGTTCGAACGACGATATCGTAAACTGCGCGCCATCTCCTAACCTCAGCGTTGGAAAAACGTTTCAAAAACCTCCGAATGAAATCATCATAGTTAGTGAAAGTATAACGTCGTACCTCCCACCAATTTAGAGCAATATCCTTTAACAATACCGGCATTACACGAAACATGGTGTCGTCACTCATATTGCAAGCGTTCTTACACACATTAACCTGCCTCAAGAATTCCTCGATATTCTCCCCTTTATAACCAGAAAACGAAATTTTCCACGAATGCACACGATCGAAAGCATTAAGATTTGCACGTCCACTTTCCTCAAGACCTCGCGATTGAGTATTAAGCTGCCTAGTAGGAGTCTGACTCTCGGTTGGAACATGAACGAACGTCCAAACCCCATCAACAAAAACTCTACGATAGATTGCCGAATCCGACAACCCAGGATCATCATTACCTGACCCTCGTGGTGCCTGATTATTTCCAAAAGTGAAATTCGGTACACCGAAACCGAACTGAAAATCACTAGCATTCTAGTCCACCATCATGAGGAGAACTAGTGGCTCCAGGACCAGTAGAGAAAACTGGTTGTGGAGGCACTGAAAACAAAACACGAGAACGCTGACCGCCTGATCCAGTCGTAACCCCTGAAACCGACGCAGGAGCCGTGGATGCAGTCACCGTGGAACTGGGTGCAGAAACCCCAGAATTAGGCAACCCCTCGCTACTAGTCACCGGTACGTAATCATCTGCTTCAGTCCACGTGGTATTAGGAAACTGTGCCCTTCGAGACGCGCGAGATAAACGATCGCGTAAAACTCCAATATCCCCAACTACGCTAGCACTGTATGCACGCAAAACATCTCTCAATTGCTCGATTGTTAACGAAGCGATCCATTGATCAAGCGAAAACCCTGGGGGAATTCCAGGAATAGTTTTAGGCGCCGTCCCATTTGATGTCGAACTGTTAAACAGAGTTGGCTCAACCATGGTCGAATCGTCGCACGCGAATAATCAAAAGAAAATGAATCAAATCCAAAAATAAACAAATCGATATCGCTTAAATCGCCAATCAATCCCAAAAATCAATGGCAAGACCCCAAAAAAAACAATGGTCCAAACACAAATTCNCGATTGTTAACGAAGCGATCCATTGATCAAGCGAAAACCCTGGGGGAATTCCAGGAATAGTTTTAGGCGCCGTCCCATTTGATGTCGAACTGTTAAACAGAGTTGGCTCAACCATGGTCGAATCGTCGCACGCGAATAATCAAAAGAAAATGAATCAAATCCAAAAATAAACAAATCGATATCGCTTAAATCGCCAATCAATCCCAAAAATCAATGGCAAGACCCCAAAAAAAACAATGGTCAAAACACAAATTCCAAAACAAATAGACACAAGACAAAGTCCGCAATAATAAATTTAGTAACTCTCGTTTCCTTAAACTAAACCAGTCATAACAGGATATTTCCAAAAAAAAAAAAAAACGAACCAAGAATTCGATAATAATAAAAAAACGATAATTCCGGAAAATACCTCGAAAAATGATCGCGAATACCCGATAAATTTCGACAAATTAAATCCCGATACAATTCCGAAAAGGCCTAACGAACCTAATTGCTTCAATACTAATATCTCAAAATCGAATTATCCCGACCGAAAATGCAATTCAATTGGCGATATGTCAGGCGCCGGTAACGCCACAAAAAAACAAACCCGAATATCAGAGGTCAAAAGAGTTTTTAAATTCTTAAACCTCGATAAAAATGACAAACGACAATAAAAATTGAAATTTACCGAATCCGAGAGAATTCGACACGTTTTGAATAAAAAATAAAAAATTTCGCAATTACCCCGTAGGGCCCCACGTTGGGCGCCAAAAAGCTGTGACGTATTTCTTCCCTCTGCGGAAAATAATAGATACGCAGCCCTCAGCGACCCCAACGACAAACCAAAGGTTGGGCGCCAGAACGTATGAAACGTTCACCAAAATCGAAGACGAAATCGAACGAGCGATAAAACAAACAACGATGAGAGAGCGATCGCCGACAGCTCAGATCAACCGCGGAGGCGGCTGGGTTCCACAAAATCCGCTCTCAATAAAATTACCCTGAAATGACTGGGTTCCTTATTACTAATAAATGATAAGAAAATTCAGACTTTCGGGGAGAAATATTATTTAATCANTCAATAAAAATTACCCTGAAATGACTGGGTTCCTTATTACTAATAAATGATAAGAAAATTCAGACTTTCGGGGAGAAATATTATTTAATCAATTTCTAGAAAATTCCAGTATTGAAATGTGAATCAGTTATCTAATTAATTAAACCCCGGTATTTTCGAACTATTTCTCTTTCCGTTATGCTCTAAATCACAATCAGAAAATCACAAATTTCATACACCGATCTAAAGACTCGATATAAAATCAATTCCCTCAACGTCATCCGTCCATTACTAAAATGTTAGTCAAAGATAACGTAAAGAAAGTGAATAAATGGGAAAATCTATCAAGAAGTCAAAAAAAAAAATAAAGTAACTAACCGGGTTACTGCAAGGTCTAATGTCACGACAAAGGAATCGATAAGAAGAACAACGAAAACTGTTGCGAGAAAAATAATTCAAAATTGTAGTCTGATTCTCAAACGACGCGATCCGGATTACCACGAGAAAGACTAATAACAATTACCAGAGCCGGTGAATCTGCCTAACGCAAGGTCACGGCTACACGATACAACAACACGAAAATCAAGCATCGACAAAGACGCTGTGATTCCAAATCACGTCGATAATTCCTTCACTGTTCTGTAATGACAAAATTCTAAATCAAAGAAATAAAGTAATATACGAACAGCGATAATGCGAAAATTCCCTGAAGCTGACAAATTGCCCCGAGAATTCCACTTTGAATCTCCGAATTTGTTCCAAAGTGAATGCGAAACGAGAGTTACTACTTACGACAAATGTTTGAAACACTGAATTTCAATCGGAAGAATCCGACATAAATATTTTTAAAAAAAAACTCGTAAATTGATACAACAAGAGGTTCACTGAATTTTTCCCGAAACCGTTATAATGCTCCGCTGAGCGAGAAACCAGATCTCGTCAAAATCCGAAAGCCAAAAATCTAATGGCGTCATTCGCCATGGACGAAAACCGTTTGTCCAAAAGAAAGCTAATTTCACGAGATCCCGATCTCTATTACAATCAATAAATTAACGATTAATTAGATCCACCGCTCACCAGAACTGAAGAAATCTCAGCAACAAATTCTCCGAAAAGTTGGGACTCCCAATAAATCGTCAAAGCAAGATGTCGGAGACAACGAGAATTCGGGCGTCGGAACATGGTAATAATTTTTATAATTCACGAAAAACTTGCGAACTGTCAGTCTCGCCATCCAAACGAGAAGTAATCTCCTCGGCACGCTCGATGGCACATTTCCTCGATTGCCGAAAATCCAGCCCTCTCATTGGCTGTTACTTTCACCGAAGAGACTTTTGATTGGAGAGTGATGACGACGTCAACTCTCTCTCCACCGTAATCCACACCGGACAACCACGTGATTTCTAATTTTCCCTCCAAATCCACAGGGATAAAACAAAGCGATAAAAATGTAGTTCCAACTACTCACAAATCGCATAATGATAAATAACCCTTAATTTATGTTTCGGGTCCTTCAACAATGGACCAAAAATATGATTTTCGCCTAGATTCATTCGGTGCTCGAGCTCTCCAATTCTGGCTCCAGTAGCTGGCGCCGCGACACGGCCAACCTGCGTACTCCTCAACCGGCGGGGATATTCAAACTCCAGATCCACCCCAGACTCTGCAGAACCGTTGCTCCGAGACCCAATTCCAGCATCTAAATTCTTGCATCTCATCCCAGTCCTCGTTTAGGCTCATCCAGATCCCCCGATGTGCTCCGATGAACGGTGGAGTGGAATGATTCAATACAAACCAAAAGATACTCAATAAATAGTTGAACAAAATCTAGATTTTGACTCTCGCTTCGCTTTCGCAGTGACTTCTCGTCTGGATGTTTAAATGAAACCGCAGAACGGTCGAAAGACAAAAATAACACGTTACAATACAAATGAATTTCTATTCGAGTTTCAATAAATATAACAAAAAAAATGGTTAACAGGGGTGTTATGGGTATGACTCATTCTGTTCTACAACAAATTTCTAAATCAAATATTTATGAATAAAATTAAGGGAAATAAGAAAAAGTTAGTGGGTTTGGTAAATGTAAAATTGTTTTTTGATTTATTGATTTGTATAATAGTACAAAATAAGAATAACACTTGCAGCTGGATTTCTTTTCGGTTTGCGATGTGTCTCTTAAATCTCTATGAATTCGAATGTTGTTCCTTTACCCAAGCACTTGAGTTGAAGTCGATTCTCTGAAGCAGTTTTCTGCAGGTTCTCGTAGACTGTTACATCCCCAAGAAGCAATTTCACCACTCTCTCCGGCAAGAATACCGTAAAGGTATTATCAATAGTGACGATTATACTCTTACCAAATCTTCTGGAGTGGTTTTAAATCTGGTAACAGAGTAATTAATCGTGGGGTCGAGCTCCATCATCTTCTTAGTCGGCAAGTAGTTGCTGCTTGCAATGTTATTAATTAACGATAGATCCATTTTTCCGTCCGTTGAATAAATTGGTAGAAAAATAAGTTCTTTTGCTTGAGGTATCTCTGAGGTAACGAATCTCCTTCAACTGCACACTCCAAAAGTAGCTGAGGAACTGATGTGAAAGCGCTTTAGCCAAAGCATTTATATACCCTATCTTATCAAATAATGACGTCATCATTCTTGAATATTCGAAAAGAATCATCTAGAACTTTCTCGAGTTGTATTGAGAATATTCTAGAGCTTTCAGGACATAATATCTGAGCGAATCGCCACCACTTCTTTATGTACAAATGACTCATTATTATTTTTATAAGTGGTGAGTCATCTTTATCTTATCAAATAATGACGTCATCATTCTGAAATATCTGGAGAGCAGTCTAAAATTACTTTCATGATGCCTCCAGTAAATTCTTGAATGTTCCAGCACTTCGAGAACGTGAAATCTGAGCGCTTGAACTTGTTTTTTTGTTTTGTACACAAATGACTCATAATTTCCATAGGAAATGAGTCATGATCTTGAGCGTATTTAAGGCTGGAAATTCTCTCGAGCTGCTCAGTATTCAGAATCCCACCTATCATGGATGGACAGAGAAAGAAATTGTTGCGAGTGTTGCAGGAAGTATCTGAGAATCTTCTCTATCCTCCACCTGATGAGATAGAGAATGTAAATAATTTCGCAATTAAAAATATCAAGTTGTTAAACAGATATCTTAAAAATGTGCAATCTAGTGGGGAAAAAAGTGGGGTTCAAGCTACGATCGGTCAATTACTGAGATATGTTGCAATTTTTAAACACCATTTGAAATATGGTGGTGGAATGAAGAGAAAAAAATCTGTCAACAAGATCTTCCATCGAGTACAATGGAAGGATCTACAGTCAGCATTCAAATATCGAATCAAGACAGGAGTCGTGATTAATTTGATTCACAAAGATGTCAATTTATTCGTGAAGGATTGCAAAACCGTTATTGTTACTCGTTTGGCAAATGCTCGAAATAATGATGGTAATATCAGAGTGAAATGTGTGCTCTCATGTAACTTTACATTAACACACTTAGAGGACATTCAAGACGAAACGAAGCACTTTACTACAAAAAATGAAGTGATTTTCCCGGCAACAGATTTAAATGATTGGTTCAATCAATATGTTATTAGTGATCTTCAGACAAAACTGGAAGACTTTCAAGAAACTGGCTCCGGTTGGTCATTGAGTGACATGATAAATTTAGTGGTCAATATCAACAAATTTGAGCCTTTGACTGGTGGAAATTCAACATTCATTGAGTTACCAAAGAATATTCAAACCAAAAAAAGCCGTAGTTAATATACAAAACAGCGATCAGCGTTGTTTCTTGTGGGCAGTTGTAGCCGCTCTTCATCCAACAAATACTAATGCAAATGGTCCGAGTTCATATCCTCATTATCGGAACATACTCAAGTATGAAGGGCTCAATTTTCCTATGAGACTCAAAAGCATCCTAAGTTTAAGGAAATGAATGACCTCAGGAGTAATGTTTATGGCATAGAGCAGAACGGTAACAGTAACACCATCGTTCCTGTGTACTTGAGTAAGAGACTAGCCACTCGAGAAACTATCCATTTATTGATGGTTGAGAGTAATTTGGATGAATTTGATGAATCATTTTTTCATTTTGCGTGGATTCGCAATTTATCACGTTTAGTCAGCTCTCAAATTTCAAAACGAAAAGGTCTTACATGGTTATGTGACCAATGTCTATGCCATTTCAGTCATCAACATTCCTTCAAAAAACACTGGGATGATTGTACAAATTTAAACAAAGTGAGAATGATTATGCCAGAAGAAAACCGAAAAATATTGAACTTCAAAAATTTTAAACATGCGGAAATTGTTCCATTCGCTGTCTATGCAGACTTGGAATGTATGATAGACACTAAAGCTAATGATCATCACATCCCACATAGTGTTGCTTTCTACATAAAATGTAGTTATGATGATTCATTATCTCAACTGAAAGTTCACCGAGGCCCCAACTGTATTGAGTGGTTCGCAGAACAGATGAAGATGTTGGCATGTCAAGTACATTCATGTTTAAAGAGGAATTTACAAATGGAGGATCTATCACCTAAACAAATTGATGATTTTCAATTAGCAACAATATGTTATGTGTAAAAAACCTTTCGTTGGAAACGACAAGGTACGTGATCATTGTCATTTGACAGGGAAATATCGTGGAGCTGCACACAATAGTTGCAATCTTGCGTATCAAGACTCTCATACTATTCCTGTTGTATTCCATAACTTCTCAGGTTATGACGCTCACTTCATCATTCGAAGTTTTGCGACGTTGTTCGAAGGCACCATAAAAATTCTTTCGGTGAATAAAGAACGCTACATATCGTTCACTAAGTATGTTGCAGGCACTTGTGTGAATTTAAGATTTATCGATTCTTTTCGTTTCATGGCAAGCAGTCTTCAGAGATAAGCCAATTACCTTGATAATGATCACAAAGAAATTACAAGAAAATATCAGCCCGATTCAACAAAATTTGGTTTGCTGTGCCGGAAGGGTGTATTCCCCTATGAATTCATTGATGATTGGAGTAAATTGGATGAAACTACATTACCAGAAAAAGTAGAATTTTATTCCAAGTTGACGGATGTGTATGTATCTGATGAAGATTATCAACACGCTATAAACGTCTGGAATGAGTTTCATATCAAGACGCTGGGAGAATATTGAGATCTTTATCTTCAGACTGATGTCTTAAGATGTTGATGTCTTATTGTCAGCTGATATATTTGAAAATTTTCGCCGTAGCTGCTCTTCTACGTATGAACTGGACCCATTGTATTATTACACAGCACCAGGATTAGCTTTCGATGCAATGTTGAAATACACAGAAGTGAATTTAGAGCTTTTCACTGATTCTGAAATGATACTATTCATTGAGAAAGGTATCAGAGGTGGCGTATCTCAATGTGCGAATAGATATGCTCACGCCAATAATCCATTCATGGGTGCGTCTTATGATCCAACAACCGGAACATCATATTTAATGTACTACGATGTGAACAATATATATGGTGCTGCGAGGAGTATTAGTTTACCCTATGATTCATTTTCATGGGTTGATAGCAGTTCTGTAGATGTTTTGAATGTTCCTGATGATTCTCCGGTTGGCTACATCCTCGAAGTTGATTTGGAATATCCTCTAGAATTACACGAACTACATAAAGATTTTCCTCATTGCCCCGAGCATTTTATCCCTCCTGGAAGTAAACATGCAAAATTAGTGACCACACTTTATGCGAAAAAAAAGTATGTAATACATTATCGGAACTTGAAACAATACACAGCTCTTGGCATGGAACTAAAACATATTCATCGCATCTTGAAATTCAATCAGAAGCCCTGGTTAAAATCATATATTGATCTGAATACAGTTAAAAGACAAAAATCAATGAATGAATTTGAGAAGAACTTTTATAAGTTGATGAATAATGCGGTATTCGGAAAAACAATGGAAAATGTCAGAAAGCAGAAAGACATCAAGCTTATCACGAAATGGGGTGGTCGATATGGCGCAAAAGCGTTGATAGCAAAATCAAATTTTCACAGCTGTGTGGTGTTTGATGAGGATATGATCATCATCGAAATGAATCGAACAGCTGTTTATTTCAAGAAACCAATCTATATTGGATTCACAATTCTTGATTTATCGAAAACGATTGTGTACGATTTTCATTATAGCTATGTTAAACACAAATTTCGAGCCGCCGCAAAATTGATGTACACCGATACAGACAGTTTGTTATATTTGTTTCAAGTGCCTAATATATATGAGTGTAATAGACAAGATATACACAAATTTGACACATCCGACTATCAACAAGATAATGAGTATGAAATACCATTGGAGAACAAAAAAGTGCTGGGTTTTATGAAAGATGAGAGCAATGGTCGAATCATGGTTGAATTTATTGGTCTGCGAGCGAAGAAATATGCATTTAGGATGTTAGATGACGATAAAGCTAAAAAGAAAGCTAAAGGGGTTAAAACAACCACAATAAGAAAAATTACATTCGATGACTACAAAAGCTGTCTCCTTGATAATGAGCATATTTTTAAAAATCAGTATTTGATCCATAGTAAAAAACATGAGGTGCACACAATATGTCAGAAAAAGTTAGCATTAAGTTGGGAGGATGACAAACGTATTCTTTTATCCCACACCACAGATACAATACCTTGGGGATACAACAATCTCGTTCAATAATTATATTGTAAATATTTGAGATTAGGACTATTAATAAAAGAAAAGTAAATAATGGAAAACATTTCTGGTTTTGATTTTTGTTTTATTACCCATCAATATTTGTACATTGCAGACAATGAAAAAGAAAAATTTTTATACTTCACACATCGGATTCATTAATCCAACTGTTATGAGAGTCATTGAAGCCTAACCATTTCACAAACAATTTATTCCCCCGTTTTTTAATGACTTTCTCAACGAGATAGATGTCAGGATGTTGTACTTTTGCCAATTCTTCCTCATAAAAACTACCTTCAATTGGATTATTCTGATAATCCATCAATTTATAAGTAGTTGGATCAGTCTTTTGTATCTGCTTGATTTTGAAAATTTCTGTCGTCTAATTAGGTGTATAACCTTTTTCAAATACATGTTTATATTTGCTGATTCTCACTGGATCATTAACTTTAAATTTAGCTTTCTTGATATGATTGTTTTGATATTTTTCATAAATTCGGTGTTGAACGAACTTCTCGTTCCCACTATTCACATCCTTGGGTTTCATTTTGATTGTCCGATGTACTGTGTCGTTATAAGATGATATGATTCGAGGAAGTATATTCAGCCATTTATGTGATCCTTGAAGAGAAATTTTTTTCCACATTCTCTCTTTTAATGTTCGATTGAAACGCTCGCAAATTGATGCCTTCAAATTGCTAAAAGTTGAATACATTTTTATGTTGAATTTTTGTAGAAGATCTTTGAATTCTTTATTATAAAATTCTTTTCCTTGATCAACATGTAAATTTTTAGGTACACAACCTTGTTTGAGCACAAATTCCATTGCTTCAGATACATTTAATCCACTTTTTGTTTTGATTGGTACGGCCCAAGCGTAGTTGGAGAAAATATCAATAATTGTGAGAAGAAATTTATATCCATTATTTTCCTTAGCATATGTTGACATGTCAACGAGATCTGCCTGCCAAGTTTCATTGAGACCTCTGATTTCGACTTGACGTCGGGGATACTTCCTACGCACAGGTCTATGGAGTTCATCAACTAGAGCTTCTTTTTCCGTCTTGAACCTTTCTTTTTTTCCTAGGATTTTCACCATCACTTCTCCTGACACGCTTTACTCTTATTCCGCCTTCTGGTGCAACTGCTACACTGTTCTTCTCATTCAATTCAACTGAATAGTCATATATATCTGAACTCTCCAATGTTTTCAGTCTCTCATCTAATCCCTGAATGACTTCAAACTTCTCGGATATCAGTTTTTGTAGTGAGTTGATCTGTACATTTTTTATTACTTGCTTGAGTACTTTCATGGAAATGGCATCATTGTCTTCTATCGCATCAGCAATGTTGTATAATCTCTTATTCTTTAGATCAAATTGTCCGTCTGTTGTCAGCTTAAAGCCTCGTCCTGGTGGTCCTTGATTATTTCGATGTGTAGATCCTACACCAGCATTTAAACGTCGTCCAAACACATCAACACTCATTTTGAAACTGATACATTAGTCAAGTAATCACTCCTCATATATCGATCCGGATTCTCGCAGTTCCTCGATTATTGAAATTATTTCGTTATTATGGTTATTATTTCCAGCCCCTTGAGATGCATGTAATAATCGGAGTCGCTCCACCAACTCGTTTGGATCATCCCAGTACACATAATCTACGTTACGTTTGCTCTTTACAATCATTTGATTCGACAATCCTTTACCTCCGGAGGGATTTCATCATGAAATTCACAAATTTCTCATTATGTTGCTTTAGACCTTTCGCTGGATTGAAATATTTCCTATCAAGATGTGTCATCTTCACGATTTTCGAGAATACTCTCTTATCATGATCTGTTACCTTCTCTATTTTGGGATTTTTTTGAATAATATTTCGAGAAGTCCTGGAGTTTGATGATATTTTTCACCACCAATTACTATTACCCTCCCTTCAAATTTGATGGGTGTTATTCCAATCACCCAATTACCTTTGTACTTGCGAATTCCCGTTCTCAAGTCCAATTCTGCACTCCCACCTGAAGTATCAAATAATCGTAAATATTCTTGTGATAAATTATTTATTCTCCACAGAGTCAGAATCACCTTCATCATGAGTATTTTCCATTTCCATTGCAGGAAATGATGGTATGTCAATATTTGTATTCAACTCTGAGCGTGATGGTAGTTTTGTTGAGATATTTGAATCACTCAGGTCCTCCATTCGTTGAATCTTTATTGGAATATCTGAGTCATCTGTTTTCGTGATGCGTTTCCGTGAATTTGATGATTCGAGAGATTCCAATACCTTCGATTTCTGTTTTTTTCTTGGAATTTTAACTTGAGAAGTTTGATCTAAAAATGTTTGTAACGGTGTAACCACTGGTTTGAAAACTTCATTCAGAGTTTTTTCTGTGTTTTCCTCCCCCAATTTTATCAGTTTGTGCTTCTCACGAATTGCTTCACTCGCGTCAAGAATGGAAGACATCTTGAAAATTCAAAAATCTATTGAGTTCGATNGGAGTCATCCCCCCCAAAGACGAACAGTCGTCACAGACCCAGCAAGCCGCTAACACGTGAAAGCATCCAGTTCCTCAAGAGTCTGAAGTTGAGACCTCGAGTGTGAATTTATAAATAAGAATGGAAGACATCTTGAAAATTCAAAAATCTATTGAGTTCGATGAGTCTGTTTCTCACTATGAGATGCATACTCATCAACCCTTCGCCTTATCATCGTACGGGAACAATGATGAAATATCCATTACTGTGCAACATCAAGATTTATGTCTATTACCTAGCAAGGGTTACTTGTATATTTATGGTCGATTGACCACTGACAACGGGACAACACCAACACAGAGAACTAGACTCGTGAGTAATGCCATCTGTCATTTGTTTGAGGAAATTCGTTATGAGCTCAATGGAATGGAGATTGATCGAGCGAAAAATGTGGGTTTAACGAGCATTATGAAAAACTATGTTTCCCAATATCCCAACCAATGGTTCCTAATGGAAAATGCTGGCTGGATTAAGGATGACAGCATGGATAGCAGTGAGAAAATCACTGATAACGCTGGGTATTTTGATATCTCAATACCACTAAGCCTCTTGCTCGGCTTCGCTGAGGATTATCAGAAGATTGTTGTGAATGCAAAGCATGAGCTCATCATCACGAGATCGAAAACTGACATCAACGCAATACTTCAGAGACCTGTCAGCCCACAGAATCCTGAGGAGAAATGGAAGATTAACCTTCAGAAGATTGAGTGGCTAATTCGTTATGTGAAGGTTTCTGATGAGCGTAAGGTGAAGCTGCTGAATTTCATTGCAAAAGACACACCTATTGTGATGGGCTTCCGTACATGGGAATTGTATGAGTACCCTCTTCTCCCCACAACTCAGAAGCATGTTTGGGTTGTGAAGACATCATCTCAATTGGAGAAACCACGATACGTCATTCTGGGATTTCAAACCAACCGTAAAAATAGCCAGACAGCTAACGCCAACAACTTTGATCATTGCGGAATCCGAGATGTGAAGCTTTTCCTCAACTCGCAAAGCTACCCATATGGGAATTTGAATTTGGATATTGATCGTAATCAATATTCAACCCTATACAATATGTACGTGAACTTTCAGGAGTCTTATTATAGCAAGGAATCTGAACCATTATTGATCAGAGAAAAATTTATCACAAAAGCTCCATTAATCGTAATCGACTGTTCAAAGCAGAATGAGTATTTGAAAACGGGTCCTGTCGATATTCGTCTGGAATTTGAATCTTCTATGCCTTTCGCACCCAACACATCAGTGTACCGCCTCATCCTTCATGATCAGATTATTGAATATAACCCCATCAGTGGTGGAGTAAAGAAACTGATGTAAAAATTGAATTCGGAGGGTAAGAAATGGGAGAAATGGAACTAAATCAGTACAACTATGTATATTAAAACATAAATAAATTTTTTATTATCATTTTTAAAAAATCTTAGATCTTATTATTGTACATATCCTTTCCTTACAAACATTACTATGATAATCAATATCCTAAAACTATATGAAACATGTTTTGAAAACAGTCTGTGTCCTTTTGATAATATAGGATTTAGTATTTTCTCAAAAGAATATATTCTACGTTAGAAGCGGTCATGATCTCGAGCGATCTCTTCCCAAGGACCTCGACGGGCGGATCGATGTGTATAATCCCAATGCAACAACAAGCGAACTTGGGGCTCCAGTTGAAAACTAACGTTCTTCATACTCTCTTTCTGTTCACTCATATGCATAATAGTTTCAAACGTTTTACACTAAATCCACCTTCGCATCACCACGAGAACCGAAGAAAACCTCATACTCAAAACTGAGTAGCTGAATCGTATCCCGCAAATTTTGGAAATTTCCTCCAATCGCTCCTAATGTCTGAGACTATTTCTCACAAGGATAACATTTTTTCATNGCAAATTTTGGAAATTTGCTCCAATCGCTCCTAATATCTGAGACAATTTCTCACAAGGATAACATTTTTTCACTGTAACAGCTCTGAATTTTGAATACAAATCTTTGAAGTTCTTGCGTATTTTATTGATGAAGCCATCAACCGGTGGAAGTTCAAGTGGTGCGTGAATTACCAGTTTCGTTACAACTTCATCCTCATGAAGACAGTATGGTGGAACGCTGTGCAACCATTGAATCTCACAAACATTCAATGGTTCTAACTCAGCATCATTCACTTTCGAAATTTTCCCTCTCAGTTCCTCGCAGAATTTCTTCAACTTTTGTAGATGGTCAATACTCAGGATAATGTGGGATAATTGTTCGTAACGCTTGATACACTGCGAGCAATCACTTCTATCCGGATGTCGCTCAGCTTTTAATGTCTCATAGTTGTCCCATAGACAATGCAAATCACTAACCAGATAGTTTGCGAATTCGTGAACATCTTCATCAAAGTGTTGATGGATGATGTCTTCATCAGGGTTGATCCCCCCACTATTCCCATGATAATTATGCGTATAACAATAACGAGGACATATTTTTCTATCCCACTGCGGATAATGATTCTTGATGCACTGAACTTGATTTCGGATTGAGTGTGGATCGTTCAGCGTGTGCGAATTATATAGCGAATCCCCACTCTAACTTTCAATTGATGATTCATCATGGAACAGTCCAGAACCATCGAGAATATTCGAGAATAATCGCGTATCATATTTCATTCATATCTCG
Organism: Diachasma alloeum; assembly: GCF_001412515.2. Classification (NCBI taxonomy): domain Eukaryota; kingdom Metazoa; phylum Arthropoda; class Insecta; order Hymenoptera; family Braconidae; genus Diachasma; species Diachasma alloeum. The sequence continues at coordinate 108,989 of NW_021681382.1, forward strand.
ATAGTGAGTACCCCCACTCCGCGAGCTAATGAGCAATATGGATACCTCCACCCCTAGAACCGAACGATCGTGCCGCCCCCTACCTGAAATGAATCATCACACGCAAGTCTCGACAGGATTTACGTGATATCCCCGCCCCCATATGACGTCATACTCCCCTCACCACGCGTGAGTCATCATTCCCCCTCCGGGTGACTCAGCGATGACGTCATCCCTTTGAGAATATTCGACGACAGTGCTGCCATCTGGCGGTGGTGAGGGGTAGCTTGAGCCAGAACCTGTCCTATTTAACTACTATGCTTCCCTGCGCCTCAGTTGAATGGCCACCGCTCAATCTCCGGGTTATCCTTAGCTACTCGATCCCAGCAGCTCTGTGAAGTTGGCACCCCACCTTGATGAATTGAAACGAAAATTTGATATTTGGTGGATTTTGATCGCCACATGATAGTAGTAGCATTTTTTTTGTTTGTAGTTGAAAAATAAGCGCCCGATACATTTTCAAAAGACAGGAACTATTTCATAGTTACAGCTAAAAGGACATCGGATTCTTATCTGCAATCGTTTGTAGTTGATTGTAGTTTTGAAATTTTTTCAATCCGAATTCAAATAAATGTTCTATCGGTTTTTGTAGCCCAAGTGGGGACTGAGTGATAGATATAGCTAAAATGACGACGGATTCCTGTCTACAATCGTTTGTAATTGTTTGTAGTACTCATAGATTTCCAATCCAAAGGAAAAGAAGGACGTGAGGAAGATCACATACATAGGAGGATTCGTTTTTAGTTGTTTTTAGTAGTAAGAAAAATTGAAAATGAAATAGATTCTCATATTCAATCATTAACCCAATGTAATTTTAACTGTGAAATAGTTCCTGAGTGTTATTCAAGATTCGATTGAACGTATGTTTGAATTTGAATTAAAAGAATTCCATAACTACGTTCAACTACGAACGATTGCAGATTGAAATTTTCCTTCCTTCCTAATTTTAATCACCACTATAAACAACTACAAAGTAATTCTCCTAGGTATCTGATCTCTTCCAGGTCCTTATTGAAAAATAATTCCTCGATAGCATTTCGTAGAAACCATAGCATCGGTACTCAAAATTTGCTAATACTATAAACAACTAAAAACAATTGTAGTCAGGAATCCGTCGTCATTTTGGCTATAGCTATTACTCAGTCCCCACTTGTGCTCCAAAAACCGATAGAACATTTATTTGAATTCGGGTTGAAAAAATTTCAAAACTACAATCAACTACAAACGATTGCAGATGTAAATCCCAAATCACTCAAGCTCTGGCTATAAAATAGTTCCTAACTGTTTTTCGAAAATGGATTGAAGGCCTACTTGAATTTGAATTGACGAAATTTCGAAACTACAATTAACTGCAAATGATTGCATATGAGAATCTATTTCACTTCCGATTTTTTTTATTACTACAAGCAACTAAAAACGAATCCTCCTATGTAGCTGATCTTCTTTTCCATTGGATGAGAAATCTATGAGTACTACAAACAACTACAAACGATTGTGGACAGGAATCCGTCGTCATTTTAGCTATATCTATCACTCAGCCCCCACTTGGGCTCCAAAAACCGATAGAACATTTATTTGAATTCGGATTCAAAAAATTTCAAAACTACAATCAACTACAAACGATTGCAGATGTAAATCCTATATCACTTAAGCTCCGGCTATAAAATAGTGCCTGTTTTTCGAAAATGGATTGAAGGCTTACTTGAATTCGAATTGACGAAATTTCGAAACTACAATTAACTGCAAATAATTGCATATAAGAATCTATTTCATTTTCACTTTTTCTTACTACTACAAACAACTAAAAACGAATCCTCCTATGTATCTGATCTTCCTCACGTCCTTCTTTTCCATTGGATTGGAAATCTATGAGTACTACAAACAACTACAAACGATTGTAGGCAGGAATCCGTCGTCAGTTTGGCTATAGCTATCACTCAGTCCCCACTTGGACTATGAAAATAAATAGAACACTTATTTGAATTCGGATTGAAAAAATTTCAAAACTACAATCAACAAGCGATTGCAGAAAAGGATCCGATGTCAATTAAGCTGGAACTGCAGGATAGTTCCTAAGTATCTCTCGAAAATGAATGACATGATTATTTGAATTCGGATTGAAAAAATTTCGGGAATAAGGTCAACTACAAACGATTACAGATAAGAATCTTTCATTCTTCCTAATTTTTTCCACCATTCAAAACAACTACAACCAAATCCTCGTACATAGTTGATCTTTTTCAGGTTCTTTATGAAACATAATTTTTCGGAACCATTTCATAAAAACCATACCGTCAATTTTTTTCATTGGACTGACAATCTGCAAGCACTACAAACAACTATAAATGATTGCAGATTAAAATCCGATGCGAATTGAGCTGCAACTGCAAAATAGTTCCTGTCTTTAAAAAATGAATGAGGCGTCTATTTGAAGTCGGATTCGAAAAATTTCAAAACTACAATCAACTACAAACGATTGCAGATGAAAATCCGATGCCAATTGAGCTGCAACTGTAAAATAGTTCCTAACTATCTTTCGTAAATGAATGAGGCGTTTATTTGAAGTTGGATAGGAAAAATTTCAGAACTACAATCTACTACAAACGATTGCAGGTAAGAATCCGATGTCCTTTTAGCTGTAACTATGAAATAGTTCCTAACTGTCTTTTGAAAATGTATGGGGCGCTTATTTTTCAACTACAAACAAAAAAAATGCTACTACTATCATGTGGCGATCAAAATCTACCAAATATCATATTTTTGTTTCAATTCATCAAGGTGGGGTGCTAACTTCACAAAGCTGCACCTGCCGCCAACTATCTACTCTCTAGAGAGTAGCCCCCACCACGCAGCCGCTCCCAACTATCTACTCTCTACAACAGTAGATAGTAGATAGTACGGCTAGTCTAAGGATCAGAAATATTGAGAGTCATGTTTGAGATTGAGGCTAAATTGAGATGCCGGTTGGGGAGAAGTGGAATTGTGGAAGGAGGTGGAAAATTAAAACACGCGGAATTATAAAACCACACTGTTGATGTACTTTATTGTGGAATAACCCACGCATCTTGATAAATTAATAATGTTACACTGTTGAGTTGCTGGACAAAGTCAATTAAATGACGATTTGCAGTTTGATTTGATGAGTGCATTTGAAATGCACTGCACTTGAGATTCTCTCGATATTAAACTTGATGATTGACTCAAAATAATTGACGGTTAACTCGGAATCAATTGATTTTTGAATTAAATTAAATAGAGACGCTGTACGAAGCGCTAGACTCAAATATATCGCGTTGATGTACTCCGGTGGTGTACTCGATTGAGCGGTTACGGCGATACAATACTGTGATTAGAGTGACTCTCTCGGTGGCTAGAAAGATACTACTGACTTTTTCGGGGATTTTCTTCGTAGCTGACCGTGACCCCGACGGGTCCCAAAATTTTTCAAGATTTTCGTTGTGCCGGGTGACCGTTTGATTAGTTTGAATAGCTGAATTTCAAACAGGTCAAAAATTTAGCTTTTATCATTTTCAAGGGTCAGCACCATTGAGGTTCAAGTTTCAAGACCCATAAGCAACGATAAGGGTCTAAAATTATAAGGGTCTGAATGCCTCCACCAAGCACCCGGCGCCAACTATCTACTCTCTAGACGAGTAGAGAGTAGACAATAGCCCCCACCACGCATTTACAAGAATAGAGAATAGATAGTATGACTAGTCTAAGGGTCTGACGGTTTAAGGGTCAAAAGTTGCACTTTTAAATATTTTCAAGGGTCAGAATTATTGAGTCCTAATTTAAGGATCGGAAATTATAAGGGTCACAAAGATCCAATTAAAAGATTTCAAATGAAATCAGAGTATTTTCAGCTGAAAACATTCCAGGGTCCAAAAGTTTGAGCTCCGGGAGTTCAAACAGGTCCCAAGTGCAAGGGTCAGTCGGTTAGATGGTCAAATTTCTCAAGGGCCATAGTTAATAAGGGTCAGCATATCCCTCGCCTCAGCTATCTACTCTCTCAAAGCATTGGAGAGTAGACAATCTGCCCTGTCACCCCAACTCTCTACCCATTCTCTACTTACTCTCTAATCGTGGAACAAATAGAGAGTTGGACTCTCCACTGGGTCCGCTAGGGTATGCCCTAGACATTCCTTATATCACCGTAAAAACCATAGACGCATGGTAAAATTCATAGACTTATGGTAAAAACCATAGACGCATGATAAAATTCATAAACGTATGGTAAAAACCATAATCGCATGGTAAAAACCATAGACGCATAGTAAAATTCATAGACGCATGGTAAAAATCATAGACGCATGGTACAAACCATAGACGTATGGTAAAAACCGTAGATGTATGGTAAAATAAGCCTTAGATGCATTGCAATTACTATTTACCGTGTGTCTAGACACTGCCTTCGCTATCCATCGTCCGAAGCACCAATGTACCTCGAACATCTGAGGAATCATGACAGAAAGTCGAATAAATTCATCAAATTTATAGCATCACAAGGGTCACTTGAAGAGAGTCAAGCATCATGAGGGTCACTTGGGGGAGAGTCAAGTGTCACGAGGGTCACTTGAGGGGACAGTGAAGCATCACGAGGGTCACTTGAGGGGGGAGTGGAGCATCACGAGGGTCACTTGGAGGTGAGTCGAGAGTCATGAGGGTTCGTTGGGGGAGAGTCGAGGGTCATGAGAGTCACTTGGGGGAGAGTCGAGGGTCATGAGAGTCACTTGGGGGAGAGTCGAGGGTTATGAGGGCCACTTGGGGGAGAGTCGAGGGTCGCTTAGGGGAGAGTCACGCATCACGAGGGTCACTTGAAGGAAGAGTGAAGCGTCACGAGGGTCACGTGGGCGTGGGTCGAGGGTCATGAGGGTCACTTGGGGGAGAATCGAGGGTCATGAGGGTCACTTGGGGGAGTTTGTGAGTCGATGGGAGCGTAGATGGATGACGTGTCTGATTACCGACATAAAAAAAAAGCGAAAAACGAAGAAAAAAAATTCTAATTTTGATTTTTTTTTTCGCTTTTGGTAATGATTTTGAACGCGTGGAGATAATGATGGGGAATTTCTTAGTCGTTGAGAAGATAGATGAATGACGTGTCTGACTACCAACATGAAAAAAAAGCGGAAAACAAAGAAATTAATTGCAATTTTAATTTCTTTTTTCGCTTTCGGAAATGATTTTAGAAGATAGTCCATACAGACTATCCAGTGCAGAAGATTTTATAGTTGGATTATATGTTTTTGAAGGTGCTGATTCTGAATATGAAGTCCGTTTTTGCCAAAGCAGGTGCCTTCTATTTGTTCATAACAATTTAATTGTTTAAAAGGAGATATTGTTCGTCATTTTTAAATACGAATTTTTTGTCGTATCACTTTTTTTGATAACTACTACGGATGAAAAGATATTTGAGGCAAGAGTGGAACGAGCGGTACGTTAGCGCGGGCGCATAGCGCGAGCGCACTCCGATGCGTTTTGTCGAAAACTCGAAGAAGATAGAAAAAATTGTTTCAAATAAAAAAGATTTGTCATGAAATGTTGCATCAGATAAGTTTTGTGACATTTTTTGCTACTCATAATAGTTTATGAAATATTTACATTTTCGCGTTGCATAACGGGGAAAATTGATGATCCGGTCAACTTTCAACTGCAATCATCTCATAAACTATTGTGATTAGGGGAATTAGTTTATCTACAAAATTTATGCATCATCAAACGAAGAACATTTTTTGTATGAATTTTTTTTCTCTATCTCTTTTTATTCGCAAAATATCTACAGTGAAAGTTGGAAATGAGACCGGTTATGTCCATACGCTAATGTCATTCTGTGTCCCCTGATATGTCAAGAAGATTTTATTGTTGGATTATTATTGTTGGCGTTTGTAAGTTGCTGGATTGATGACAGGCTTAGTAACCAAAGAGGAAAAAATTAGAGCAACAATATTTTGTTGTGCTACGTTTCATTTTTGATGGCCCTAAAAAGGGCCGATTGTGATGTTGTTTATGCTGGGAGTTGCTGGAAATGGCCTCCTCCAGCAGCCACGCAGGCATGAATCCTCCGGAGGACGTCCACCCTCACACGTTTGAGCATCTCAGCACTAACATTGGTTGCGGCCGCATGCAATCGCGCTACCAGTTCCTCCGCCGTCTCTGGCTCTGTCTCGTAGACTTGTTCCTTTAGACAGCCCCAAAGGAAAAAGTCTAGCGGAGTCAAGTCCGGAGATCTAATAAGGATAGAAATTCATAATTTTCCGGAACACTTTATTCTTCTCGAATAGGCTTACCGTGCAGGCCAGTGGAGCGGGCCTCCTGTCATTTCATTCGTTTACCACTGATGGAACCTTCTAGAACCGTCTAGAACCGTTCGTGTTTACATCACGAGAGGTGACGATGGAAATGAAATAAATGAAACTGTTTTTGTTTTATTTCCATCGTCATCGCTCGTGATGTAAACACAGACGGTTCTGGACGGTTCTAGAAGGTTTCGTCAGTGGTAAACAAAGGAAATGAGAGGTCGACTTTATGTATTCTGGAGAGGGAGATTCATTCGCGTTTGATTCTTTGCCGGGGTTAGACGTGGAGTGAAAAGACATGGATAATTACACAGCAAGCGAATACGCTGATATGCACCTGATGTATGGCGCATGTGAGTGTGACGCAGCAGAGACAGCACGGAGGTATTGCACGGATTACCCCGAACGACGACATCCATATCCACAAGGTTCCTGGCTGTGGATAAGCGCATGCGAGAGAACCAGGTGGTGCCACCAGGTCACTGAGGTGGACGTCAACGTCATTGTGAAGTCGAGGAAGAAGTCTTGGTGCGTGTAGAGGAAGACCCGACAACGAGTTGTCGGAGGATCGAGAAGGCGATGGGCTGCCCGAAGTCAACGGTGAATCATCCTCCTGGAGAATTCTCTCCACCCGTTCCAATACACAAGAGTTCAGAAACTCGACCCAGGAGATGCAGAGCAGCGCCTGAACTACTGTCAAGAGTTTCTGGCCTTGCATTACCGGAATGAAAACTTTTTGGCCCAAATCATGTGGACAGACGGATGTCTGTTTACCAGAGAAGGCATTTTCAATCAGCATAATTTACATAATTATGCTGTTGAAAATCCTCACTCGGTGAGGGAAAACAATTTTAGACACGGTGGAAAGTGAACGTGTGTTCATTTCCAAGCTACCGAACTATGTGAATGTGAGTATTCATCAAGCCCGCATTCACACACATATGACATCGAGGCGGCAAAATAATATTTTTATCCTTTTTTGTTGTCAACAGGGCCAGCAGTACCTTGAATTCGTCACACAGACTCTTCCTGAAATACTGGACGATGTATCACTCGAAGGAAGACCTCGGTGGTTCCAGCAGGATGGAGCACCCCCTCACTGTGCTCGAACCGTCACCGACTTTTTGAATGCGCAGTTCCCTGGATGTTGGTTCGGTCGTTATGGCCCGCTCCACTGGCCTGCACGGTAAGCCTACTCGAGAAAAATAAAGTGTTCCGGAAAATTATGAATTTCTATCCTTATTAGATCCCCGGACTTGACTCCGTTAGACTTTTTCCTTTGGGGCTACCTAAANCCGGACTTGACTCCGCTAGACTTTTTCCTTTGGGGCTATCTAAAGGAACAAGTCTACGAGACAGAGCCAGAGACCGCGGAGGAACTGGTGGCGCGATTGCATGCGGCCGCAACCAATGTCAGTGCTGAGATGCTCCAACGTGTGAGGGTGGACGTCCTCCGGATGATTCATGCCTGCGTGGCTGCTGGAGGAGGCCATTTCCAGCAACTCCCAGCATAAACAACATCACAATCGGCCCTTTTCAGGGCCATCAAAAATGAAACGTAGCACAACAAAATATTGTTGCTCTAATTTTTTCCTCTTTGGTTACCAAGCCTGTCATCAATCCAGCAACTTACAAACGCCAACAATAATCAACAATAAAATCTTCTTGACATATCAGGGGACACAGAATGACATTAGCGTATGGACGTAACCGGTCTCATTTCCAACTTTCACTGTAAATATTTCGCGAATAAAAAGAGATAGAGAAAACAAATTCATACAAAAAATGTTCTTCGTTTGATGATGCATAAATTTTGTAGATAAACTAATTCCCCTAATCACAATAGTTTATGAGATGATTGCAGTTGAAAGTTGACCGGATCATCAATTTTCCCCGTTATGCAACGCGAAAATGTAAATATTTCATAAACTATTATGAGTAGCAAAAAATGTCACAAAACTTATCTGATGCAACATTTCATGACAAATCTTTTTTATTTGAAACAATTTTTTCTATCTTCTTCGAGTTTTCGACAAAACGCATTGGAGTGCGCTCGCGCTGTGCACCCGCGCTAACGTACCGCTCGTTCCACTCTTGCCTCAAATATCTTTTCATCCGTAGTAGTTATCGAAAAAAGTAATACGACAAAAAATTCGTATTGTAAAATGATGAACAATTTTTGTTCGTCAACTTCTTTTGTATCTCCGACAATTTTTGCAATATCTCCTTTTAAACAATTAAATTATGAACAAATAGAAGGCACCTGCTTTGGCAAAAACGGACTTCATATTCGGAATCAGCAACTTCAAAAACATATAATCCAACTATAAAATCTTCTGGAGTGGATAGTCTGTATGGACTATCTTCCAAAATCATTTCCGAAAGCGAAAAAAGAAATTAAATTTGCAATTAATTTCTTTGTTTTCCGCTTTTTTTTTCATGTTGGTAATCAGACACGTCATTCATCCATCTCCTCAACGACTAAGAAATTCCCCATCATTATCTCCACGCGTTCAAAATCATTACCAAAAGCGAAAAAAGAAATCAAAATTACAATTTTTTTTTCTTCGTTTTTCGCTTTTTTTTATGTCGGTAATCAGACACGTCATCCATCTACCCTCCCATCGACTCACAAACTCCCCCAAGTGACCCTCGATTCTCCCCCAAGTGACCCTCATGACCCTCGACTCACCCCCAAGTGACCCTCGTGACGCTTCACTCTTCCCTCAAGTGACCCTCGTGACACTTGACTCTCCCCCAAGTGACCCTCATGATGCTTGACTCCCCCAAGTGACCCTCGATTCTTCCCCAAGTGACCCTCATGACCCTTGACTCACCCCCAAGTGACCCTCGTGACGCTTCACTCTTCCCTCAAGTGACCCTCGTGATACTTGACTCTCCNTTTTTTCTTTGTTTTTCATTTTTTTCCATGTCGGTAATCAGAAGCGTTATCCATCTATCCTCCCATCAACTCACAAACTCCCCATTTTATCCCCACGCTTCCAAAACCTGTTCCAAAAGCTNACTCCCCATCTTTATCGCTGCGCTTCCAAAATCATTCCCAAAAGCCAAAAGGAAATTACCATTAAAATTATTTTTTCTTTGTTTTTCATTTTTTTCCATGTCGGTAATCAGAAGCGTTATCCATCTATCCTCCCATCAACTCACAAACTCCCCATTTTATCCCCACGCTTCCAAAACCTGTTCCAAAAGCTGAAGAAAAAAAAAATTAGGGTTTCGTTTTTACCATTCCTGTTTTCGAAAATGATTCTGAAAATGATAGATGGGTGAGAGGCTTAATAAAGCACATGAAAAGGATTTCCTGACGAAAAACTAAAGAAAATAATAATTTATTGCATAATTCCTTTTCTTCATCGAAAATGATTAGGGTCGCGAGGGACCCCAATTAATAGACCTAATCGTAGTCATGAGAAAAACCCAAAAATAAAGGAAAGAAAATTCTTCGGTTTCGTGATTTTATCTTTTTGCAAATTAATTCGCGGTGCTAATGGGCTGGAAGGGGTGTGGTGGCTACGTATCGATGTACTACATAAAAAAACGCTTTTTTCCAAAAAATATGAACCCTTTAAAAAAATATTTTTCGGCCCTGGAATACGTAATAACAGAATGTTTAAAAATAAAAAGTCAAACAAAGTTAAAAAATGAAAAACCAAAAAAAAAATGGTCTGATCGAAAAACCGAAGGGGAACGTTCGATTCCAAATTTCATCCTCTACAATACCTTCCGAGGAAAGTGATTGATTGCCGGACACCCTGTATATCATGGTCGATAAAATCATGAAAAATCATGTAATTAAATTAAATAGTAAGAATGCAACCAAAACCCTTAATTTCTGGACGACTGGGCGATATTGTTTTTTATTTATTAAATGTCGGTCAATAGAAAAAAAAATTGATCACATGATTATACACATCTAATATTATTGAAAGATGAAATAATCAGTACAATTTTGATTTTATTTATGAAATATTCAATGCTGGTTCAAATCGGCCAGAATCTAACCCCCGTGCAGAAATTGACCTGTTTACCCTATGATTCACTCAGCACGTTTCCCTAATTTGGCGTGTATCAAAGGAAACGATGAGATGGGCGTAGCTGCATAAAAACTCAATATCTCTGGAACTACTGGAGATTAGAGAACGCCAATGGTATCGGCAATTCTTCGACATCTACTCTATGGCATATGGGACATTCCATGTCAACTCAGCCACACCGGATTTTTTTTTTGTCTGGGAAAAATCATTGAGTAGGTGCATTTTGAACTACTACATATAGCCAGTGATCATGCAAAATTTCATTGCCCTGCCACTTTTTGTTTATGAGATAATCATTACGAAACTTAAAATTCGGAAAAAATCATTACTTCTGAATGGAGCATCCGATTTTGATAAATAAAAAAAGAATTTTCGTTTTTTCTCGTACTTCAAGATAAAAAATACTTCAGAGCCGTCAAGAAGATCCTGATCTCAGAGCACTGTTCATCACATCCAGACTTGGGTCACATGTTTCGGCTTGGAGCATTGATATATCGGGTGGAGTTTCCGAACGCTGAAGATGTGTAGCATTAAGTTTAACCGTGGGGACAGATGGAGGAATGACATAAGTTGGAGTTCTCGTTCGGCATTGACCACAGATTTTCGCAGACAATGGTAAAAAAGGAAATTTCTCGTGTAGTTTCAAGGAAATCGGACGTAAATTATAACCGACGTATCCCTTCTCACCAGGAGCCCGCATTGGATTCGCATATCTATCACTCCGCGGCATTCTATGAAATCCGAAGGTATCAATTCCGATAATAAAGATCATTTCTATATAATCAACGTGAAAATTTCTTACCTCGTTGCAAGAATAGAATAAGATAGGAGCTCGGTAATCCATCCACACAGAATCGTACGGTGATAAAAAATCGATCGAGAAATTGAGGTTTTTCCTAGAATTAAAGCCTTGGAACCGACTGATGATGATAAATCAATTGATTGATTCCGTTTGTTTCTTCCTCTCATTTGTTTGATCATAATTTAGCAAACTTCCGATGATGATAATGTTCAATTCAACTATCTACCCTTCCAGTAAAAATTTCGACGAAAAATTTTTTTTCCGGCGCACTCTTTCTCCGTTACATGATGGTGTAGTCTTATGTCATCGTATATGAACGAAGAATAATGCTTGACAGACTCATTTCTTTAAAAAAAACCGATGGATCTCCCCTAAAAACTGAAAAACCCAAAAATTTCGAAAAAAAAAAATTTCCGGCGCATTGCTTCGCTCTTCCATTATGGCGTATTTTTTTCATATCATCTGAGGACATCCTCTATCATAAAAAAAATATTTCGATCGAACATCGAGCGGCCCTAGAGTGAAAAAAAATGAAAACGCGAAAAATTCTCGAAAAACCCGTCTAGGAGCTTCTTGACGGCTCTGAAGTATTTTTTATCTTGAAGTACGAGAAAAAAAGAAAATTTTCTTTTTTTATTTATCAAAATCGGATGCTTCATTCAGAAGTAATGATTTTTTCCAAATTTCAAGTTTCATAATAATTATCTCAGAAACAAAAAGTGGCAGGGCAATGAGATTTTGCATGATCACTGTCTATATGTAGAAGTTCAAAATGCATCTGCTCAATGATTTTTCCCAGACAAAAAAATCCGGTGTGGCTGAGTTGACATGGAATGTCCCATATATTGTTTTCAAATTTTTCGCATCTTGCCCTGATAGTTTGTTGTTGAATTTTTAATTTGTTTATCAATTAATTCATTGTATGTACATTCCACTTTTCTTTTTTCCCCCGTAATTTACACCTGTTTTGACAAAAAAGTTCTCTTGCACTCCCTTAATCACATTGATATTTATCGAGTTATAATTAAAAAAAAAATGACTCACCTGGCCCAACTTGAAAATTTTCATGTCGCATAACCAAAAAAAATTTTTTTTTCAATAACCACTCAAAGAATGATGAAATAAATCGATAATATATTAAATTTTTCTCGAAATTTGGAAAAAGTCTTTTGATTTGATCGAAATAGTATGGAAAGCCCTATATTCCGAAAGTTAATTTCTCATGGCCTCTGCATATTGCATCATGATCGTTGTTATGCCGTAAAAAATGGGGACAAAAAACGTTACATACTTTTTCTTAAGGGATTGTTGGAGTTAAGGGATTTTTTGAATCAATATTATAGTTTCGTTGCAGGCTGGCTGATGTTGATGAGATCGTGCCCTTGTTGCACGGTCCACCCGCCCATCTGTAACTGCTCTTTTTCGCTCTCTGCAATAAGAATTCTCTGCTGCCTGTGATATTCATTGATTGCAAACTGGTATTTTGGAGATGTTATTCCGAAGAAATCTGCCAAGGCTTCTCCAACGTAGTCACAACCCTGTAGGAGTTTAAAACTGAACCACGTTGTCTGATGCCAAATCCAGGGAAGCCACTGGAGAGTGTTCTACAGTCGCAAAAGAATAATAGAGTTTAAAGTAGTCTAAACGTAAATTGGATTAGAAAATTTAATTTTTTAGATTAAAAGTTTAATGAATTCTATACAAAAGTCAACAGAAATAGAAACATTCTGGTTGAATTGGTGCTCCAGCGGTAGTAGGGGAGGTCGGCTAAAACGGACACTTTTAACTTTTTTTCAAATGTTAGTGAGGGGTTGAAATATTGATGAAATTCAATATATTTTTTTTTAATACAAAGAACACCTCTTTCCCTTTGTGACGAGCCTAAATTGAGCTCCATTGATAAATTTGGTTGTGAGTTATGAATAATTTTAAAAAAGTCTAAAGTGCCCATTTTACCCCACCCTCTCCTTTAGTATTATTAATAATACTATACTGAAAAGATCAAAATCCAGAAAAATCTCGACAAATCATTAAAAATGGATAAAAATTGTATAATATACAAATAATTGACTGACGGCGGTGGCTGCGTGGTTAGAGTGTGGAATTGGAATGCGGGAGACCCGGGTTCGATTCCAGCTGGGGGGGCCAAAATTTGTGACACTCTAAATCTCACGGTTTCATTGTCGAGCGGGAGTCTCGCAAAAGACGACTGTACCTGGGCAGGTTTTTCCCTCAAAATGAGGTTTTCCCTTGTCCTTTCGCGAATGCGGTACNGGGGGGGGGGAGGGAACAAATCGTAAAGACCCGAAAGGGTATACGAGAAGAAAATTTTTTTTTACAAATAATTGCCGATGTAAAACTTTTCTCATGAATAATTTATGTTTCTGCGTGCCCGGTAAGGCACGATATATCGGAAGAACCTAACCAAACGAGAACCTATTGTTTAAAAAAATGATTGAAGGAAGAATTCAATGAATTAATTTTTTCACTCCTCAAAGTTAGAATTCATGAAAAAAATTATCAATGATGAATAATTTTTTTTTGTCTTTTTGAATTTATTTTTCCTCGTTACACTGAACAACTCAAATAGAGTTTATTCATACTACTTTAAGGTGTTTCGTCTGTATTTCTCAGGTTAGGGGG
>NW_021681382.1:122833-124576 GCF_001412515.2 Diachasma alloeum
GGGGGGGGGGGGAGAATCTCATTATTCGGAAGCTTCAGTATGTGTTGAGCAAGTAGAATAAGGGTTCCTGTTTCATTTTGTGATGAAGTTTTCTTTTGAAAAGGTCTTTTCATAAATTTTTCTAAAATCGCCCGTTCAAAACTAGTTCGCGCAGTACTTCACAAATTCATTGTTATGCCCACAGGAATCACTACCCGACTATTCATCAAATAATTGCATTAACGGAAAGGGATTTGTTACTCACTGGATCCACTAATTCGGTCTGAACCCCCTCCTTAAAGCCATGGACTTCGTTGGTATCGTATTCTACGAGATCTCCATCAGAAAAGTGCAGAACTCGTTTTATTTTCCGTTGATATTCTTCATTCTAAAACTCGAAATATGGAATGCGTTAGGGATCAACATTGTTTCAGTAATCACTCTGTTCTTGTGAAAATGAGATAATCACGTACTTGTCTTTCATTATCTGTGTTTACTTGGGGAATAACTTTTGATACGTCGCATTCATTCTGCTGATGGGCCATGTTTGTCCCGGTCAACTCTTTGTTTTTAGCTCATTCAAAATTTTTAAGAGTGAATCATTCGGGGATTCTGTTTTATGTCTCCAACAGCAAATATAAATTCTTCTTCTTCTGTTCCTTGTGGTCAGACTTCTTTATTAGAAGCACGGTTTTACATACAGGCAAAGAGCAAATTTACTATCAGGATTATAGGGNATCTATTTCCCCCGTTCAAGGCACCATTTCCGTTAAGAGGCAATAAATTATCTGTTTTTTCAAAAAAAAATCAGATTTTTTTATGTAACCATACGGTTGTAATTAGTGGAAACGGAAAATGGTTTTTTTTTACAAGTTTCTGGGGAATTTTCTAGGGACATGTCGGGCAAAAATCCATCCAACCGGGCCTTAAGGGATGAAACAAAGACTGTTCAATGGAGAATTAAATTGCCCATCCATAAACCCCCGTTTCATCACTTAATCTCCGCAATAAAAAAATTAATATTGCGACGAAAGTCACGGCGCTATAAGACACCCAATGTTTTCTCGGCACAGAGTGACTCCCCAATAATTCGCCGCTAATTCAAAAATCGTATCTCTGCTCCTAATTAACATTAAGGAATGAAACCAATGCTCTTCGATGGAGAATTAAATTTCCCATCCTTCGACCCCCCTTTCATTCCTTAATCTCTGTAATAAAAAAATGAAAACTGCGACGAAAGTCGCGGCGCTATGAAAAACTCAATGGTGCTGGGCGCAGAGCGCTTCCCCATTAATTCGCCCGCTAATTAAAAAATCGTCTCTCCCCTCCTAATTAACATTAAGAAATGAAACCAATGCTGTTCGAGGGAGAATTAAATTCCCCATCCATCAACCCCCATTTCATCCCTTAATCTCTGTAATAAAAAAATAAAAGCTGCGACGAAAGTCGCGGCGCTATGAAAAACCTAATGGTTTCTCGGCGCAGTGATTCCCGACAACTCGCCCGCTAATTCAAAAATCGTCTCTCCCCTCCTAATTAACATTAAGGAATGAAACCAATGCTGTTCGATGGAGAATTAAATTTCCCATCCTTCAACCCCCGTTTCATTCCTTAATCTCTGTAATAAAAAAATGAAAACTGCAACGAAAGTCGCGGCGCTATGAAAAACTCAATGGTTTCTCGGCGCAGAGTGCTTCCCCATTAATTCGCCCGCTAATTAAAAAATCGTCTCTTTTCTCCTAATTAATATTAAGGAATGAAACC
>NW_021681382.1:127267-128248 GCF_001412515.2 Diachasma alloeum
CTACTACCGAGTTACTCACGCACCCGACTCACATTTACCGACAATTCGACCGGAACGCCGCCTTTCCCGTGGGGTACCAACTACAATTTTTGGAGTCAGTCAAACCTCCCGATCCGGGCCTCTACTCAGGTCTATCCTCTTTGATAGGGGAGATGAGCAGGGCCAATGTAAAGTGTTCAACAACAAAATTCATAGCGGTGGCGCATGGACTACGATGGAGCGTACGGAACTGTTGGTATGGTAAGGCCTGAGTATAAATTTGTCGACAACCGGAAAGGGGTTCTCAATACCGTAGCTCCTCGCATTTTGTAATAACTGTCAGGAATGTAAAATCGAACATATTATAATCAATAGTATAATGAATGCAGAATCTGATGATCTAAAAGTCTTTTCCTTTTTCTCGACATATTTATTATTGACATGTAGGTCAAAAAATTCATAGAAAATCCCAGCGCTGTCGCTGGAAAACTCTCTAGTTTTCCAGTGATTCTATTGAATAATTGTACAGATTTTGTTTTTTTTTACTATAGTAATGTTCGATTATACAGGGTGTTTCAGAAGTAGATGTACATCTTAACACCCTAGGATCAGGGGGTGATTCTGAGCAGAAAAGTCCTCTTGCACTTTTTGATCAGACTCACCCCTAAAAGGTTATTGGCAATGAAGGGTGGGCCAATGGGGAGTGATTTTTAAGCGGGCGCACATCCATGTGATATGCAGTATATGTGTGTGTGCCCGCCCCACCATTCTACGAGACAAAAGAGCGCAACGATATTGCTCTCTCTCTCTCTCGGTCTCTCTGTCTCTCTCTGTCTCTCTCTCTCTCTCTCTCTCTCTCNTCTCTCTCTCTCTCTCTCTCTCTCTCTCTCTCTCTCTCTCTGTCTCCCTCCCTCCCTCTCTCCCCCTCTCTCTCTCTCTGTCTCCCTCCCTCCCTCTCTCCCTCTCTCTCTCGCTCTGTCTCTCTCTCTGTCTCTCTCTCTC
>NW_021681383.1:0-1598 GCF_001412515.2 Diachasma alloeum
CCAAGCCTTGTTCTACTATTTCAATAGTTAAATCTGCGCTTGACGCATTTATCCAAGGCTCCAAGCCTTCTACTACTATTATGATAGGTACATCTGCTCCTGACGCATTAAAATAAGACTCTAAGCCTTCAATTACAAATGCAATTGTTGCGTCTGCACCTGACGCATCATTCAAGACCTCAAACCTGCAAAATAATATTCCACCTGAACTCGATTCAGGAATATAGGAGTTCCTGGGTCATCGAAGCCTCATGATGCCGAGATCTCTTTTCAGAGTGATCTAGAAGCTCGTTGGAGTTTCTGGCTGGTCTCGAATTTGTTGATGCACAAATTACACAGATTTATGGAAATATCCACCAAATCTGAATTCAGAGATTGCTTTTCTCTCCACCGAACCATTGATCCATAGAGATAAGGAATTTTTAATCAATCTCAAAAAGACGCAGGTTTTGCCCTTATAGCATTGGGGGCAACTCTNCCGAGATCTCTTTTCAGAGTGATCTGGAAGCTCGTTGGAGTTTCTGGCTGTTCATGAATTTGTTAATGCACAAATTACACAGATTTATGGAAATATCCACCAAATCTGAATTCAGAGATTGCTTTTCTCTCCACCGAACCATTGATCCATAGAGATAAGGAATTTTTAATCAATCTCAAAAAGACGCAGGTTTTGCCCTTATAGCATTGGGGGCAACTCTTCCAAGTCTGCTCTAGGAAGAGAAACTAGACAATCTAGTCCTCTTCCAGAAGTTGTGTGGTTCGAGAAAAATAATTAATTTTTAGTGCCCTTGAGGCTACAGTTCCAGTTTAATTTTTGTATGGTTTCACATTTTTCGGGAAGCTTGAGAAGATTAAAATAAATCCTCAAAATTGTGTCAAGGTTTGGAGATTTATCCACCTTTACAGGAGAATCTAATCATTGGGATCTATTCATTGGATTCAAAGGAGCTTGTTTTGAGACGTAGAGTTAAAACAAACGGTTCAAAAACCTTGGATGCCTCAGGTTGGACAACAGGTCCAACCGGAGGCATTTCCTCAATAGTCCCAATGATTCTCGATCGACGTCAGCGTCTCCAGAGTTATCTTACTTCAAGAGAGCAAGATGTAATGGCAAAAATCTCTGCAGCCATTCTTGAACATTTCCTTCCCAATGGAAATTAAACTGTTCTAATAGTTTTATTTTAGAGAGACTGAAGAGTCATAAAAGCCTCTTCAATTCTGGCCCTTACCAATCGGTAATTCCTCCAGAATTTCAAATCTCTGAACTGAAAGGGACAGTCCTGAGGGGCGGATAAACAGGTATGTGATCATAGAGGTAGTTAAAACCTCTGTATTACTATCAGAATCCTATCAGGATCACCTCATCTCAGTGTAACTTTTTGTTGGTGAACCACATGATCAGCAATGATTAATTTTTCACATTAAAAGGTTGAACAAATTTATGAGAGCTCATAACTTCAATTGAAGGACATGAAAACCCTTCCAAAACTAATACTTTGTAACACATTCACGGATGGAAATGTCTTCAAAGTCCTATATTTCCTGCCCCGGTAAATGTGGAGCATGAAAACTTCCGTTGTTTTGGCATGGGTGGTATT
>NW_021681383.1:2177-9899 GCF_001412515.2 Diachasma alloeum
CGTTTTCTGCCATTAAACTTGAGAACAGTGTCAAAGGTGCGTCAAATATGGATTTCACGATACCAGACAGGTGACAATCTTCTTGCCCAGGCGATCCACAGCCTGTTTCCCCCTTTTCCGTTTTGAAAGGCATCATTTTTGCGCAGCCAAGGTAGCTTTCTGTAGTATGTTGAGATTTTGAATATAACATCTTTATACTGTTCGTTACATTCAGAGAGTTTTATAGCTGCGAATCTCCATAAACACTGGCCTAACGGATTATATTGTCCTATAGCCATCTTGAAGTCGATACAGCTAATTCTCAACTTACATTACAGCAACTCTAGCTGCTGTGAGAAAACGAGTAAGTCTCGAAAGGTTTAGAAGTACGATTTGTACATTTCTATAATTGCCGTTGATCAAAGCTTTTTTGTCAAAGTTATATTGAATATGGTTCCGTCAATAACCATTCTTTTTGTCCATTAACATTCGTCTTTAAACTCTTTAATATTCATATTCATATTAAATCTGGGATTTTTATTAAAAAAAAAAAAAACAAGTTATTAAAATCTCGAAGACGAAGCTCGAATATAATTGTACGATCAAACGAACTTACCTTCAAGTGAAGTTCGATCGTGATTATATGAAGAGCCTCGTCGAGAGATTCAGTCCCTCCCAACTAGCTTTCCCAAACCCGTCCAATTTTTTCTACACTATTGCTTAACTTTAAACTAATGATAAGATGGCGAGCCCTCAACGCCGAGGTGCCACAGCCAACTTTTTCTATGGTCTCTGAAGGTGTGTGGGTCCATCTAGCCGCAGGCGGACTACTACAAGTTATTAAAATCTCTCGACGAGGCTCTTCATATAATGACGATCGAACTTCACTTACAGGTAAGTTCGTTTGATCGTACAATCAGTTCATGTGGGAACTTATCGTCGAAGAGAGTGAAGAATTTCTCCATATTGTAAAAATGTAAAAATGTGAAAATATAAAATGTTGTCGTTATAGAAGAATAAAAATTGTTTTTTTCCCATACTTTTTCATTAGTGGAAAACACCGTGTGTTGTTGAGAAAAGATTTATAGTCGTATCAATAGTCTATTCTATCGAACAGAACAGAAAATGTTTATTGACAAACCCCTTTTTCAGTAACAATAATGCACCTCTCCTAAACGACAGACAAACGTAAAAATTTCGAAGAAAAATTTTTTTCGGAGCATTCTTCCTCTCTTACATGATGGCGTACTCTTTTGTCATCATATATGAACAAAGAATAATAGTTCACAGACTGATTTCTTTGAAATAAACCGATGGATTTCCTCTAAAAACTGACAAACCCAAAAATTTCGAAAAAAAATAAAATTCCAGTGCATTGCTTCGCTCTTCCTTTATGGCGTTTTTTTTTCATATCATATAAGGACATTCTTTATCATAAAAAAATATTTCCATCGAATATCGAGCGGCCCTAGAGTGAAAACAAAACTGAAAACGCGAAAAATTCTCGAAAAACCGGTCTAGTAGCTTCTTGACGGCTCTGAAGTATTTTTTATCTTGAAGTACGATAAAAAATGAAAATTTTCTTTTTTTATTTATTAAAATCGGATGCTCCATTCAGAAGTAATGATTTTTAAAATTTCAAGTTTCATAATGATTATCTCAGAAACAAAAAGTGGAAGGACAATGAAATTTTGCATGATCACTATCTATATGTGAGTCTATATGTAGTAGTTCAAAATGACTGGATGAAGTTATCAATGCTCTGCCGGACTTCTTCAGGAGATCGAAACTGGGTATCCACCGGGTGATGTTGTAGCGCCCGAAAAAGGTGATGGTCAGAAGGCGCAAGGTCTGGAGAATACGCCGCATGTGCGAGAATTTCCCAGCCCAACGAGGAGATAACATTTTTTGTTTTTTTGCCGTGTGTGGCCGCGCATTGTCCTGCAGCAAAATCACTGGTTTCGTACCGCTACCAGTAATAGGTCTCTTTTCCTCAATAGCATCACTCAATTTCACCAGTTGGTCATGATAACACTTAGCAGTGACGGTTTCCCCCTGTTCGAGTATCACATAATAGATTACACCTTTGGAATCCCGCTAAATACAGAACAACAATTTTTTCCTGTGAATGTTCGGTTTTGACGTGCTAGTTGACGGCTCCCCCGGATAAACTCACGACTTTCGCTTCTTAGGATTGTTGAAAATATCCACTTTTCATCCCCAGTCACAATTTTATGTAGAAAGTCTTTATGTTTGAATCTAGTAGGCACATTGCCATTTCACAGCGTCCACTTTTGTTTTCTGATGTAAAATGATGGGGCACCCAACGACCTTCCTTCTGTATCCTCCCAGTTCTTTTTAAACGCACCGAAATAGCTGGTTGAGTCACTTCAAGAGTATCAGCAAGCTCCTGTTGTGTTTGACAGGGATTTTCATTGAGTAAGTTGTCCAACTCCTCGTCCTCAACTTTTTTTGGTTTCCCAGGACGTTCCTCATTCTGGAGATCAAAATTTCCATTCCGAAAATTTTTAAACCACTTTTTACATGTGCTATAACATACAGCACTCCCTCCCGAGGCCGAACGAATCATTTCTTGTGCTTCTGCAGCAGTTTTTCCAAGTTGGAAGATGAAAAGAAGGCAGTGCCTCAAGTGCTGCTTGTCGAATGACATTTTTATTCACTATGTTTTTTGAGGTTGTGTTAATCACACGACAATAGTATAGGCGCAACTATGGCGCCCCCCACCTACAGTCTACCGAACCCACCACGTCGTCGTTCGGAGTAGCACGACTCCGAAGCGGCTGAGTGGTGGGGATAGGAAGACTGTCAATATGATGAAGGAATATAATGAAATTTTTAAAAAAATTCTCACAATTTTTTTACTTACTATTTCTGCAGAATTACTCCATTCCAGACTCCAATCACCCAATAAAATAAAAAGAACCTAAAAAAAGTATTTCTTTTCACTCTAGTGTTTGTAATCACCAATTCACAAAAATTCACACCTGTTTATCTAGTTTTTACAACATTAACGGAATTACTCTACTTGTCCACCCCCAATATCTAGTTCTTCGTCGAGTTCCAATACTTCGATTCAGTCCTCGTCTATGGCATCCCAATCGTTGTGCTCATTGCACTCCTTCATGAGCCATAGTTGGTGTTTTACTATTGAATAGTCCTTCGGTTCAAGCACTAAAGGGAATGGTGTCACGCGTCTCCACCATTGTTAAACATATGCCGCAAATCGTGATCATCCTCGAATTCCGGCAATTTGTAGGGTTCTTGCTCCACTCTCAACCTCCAGCAACGGTGGGGTAATTTGGGGTCTAAGCCCTTATTATACCCTTCCTCGAATTCATACGGCTTTGGATCTTCTCTATAGCCGTATCCGGATAAAATTCACGAATCACTTCACACCAGTTGATGTCCTCCAACTTCGTGTCATCACTCTCCGTATTCGTTGCACTTCCATCTTCACTTTCCATATTGTACATTGTCACATTATTGTGTTCATCATTAATTGCCGGATGAACAAAATTTTTTCCGAACACGCGCATTATGGAAATAATCAAAATATAAATATGAATAGTATGAAAATTATAAATATGATGAAAAGAAGAAGACCGTTCTCTGTAACATCTCAGAGCTCACTGTCATTTATTGTCGCAAAAACGAACGATGAGCAATGGATACCGAGTACATTTTGCAAATAACTATGTGGACAATGAGATCATTCTTGGGCTATCCCTGTCACTCATGTTTATCATCTGTCAGCAATGTACAGCGTATTCAGTTTCTTATCTTTGAACCGAGTCCAGCGCATTACATAAGATTCACTCTACTAAAATGAAGATTAATTCAATGAATGAGTATTGTTAGTGAATAGAAATTGCCCTTTTTTCTTGAAAAATTTTTCGATGTATTTACGGAAACCTCGTCATTTGAAATTGTTTGCGTCAACAATTAGAAAATAAAAATGAAAAAAAAAATAGAACGAAAAATAAAATTCGCCGAAAAACGGAATTCGTCACAGTCGGAAATAGGTAGAGTGAAAAATTAGAAACCCAGAGCAAAAATATTCAGGAGAGTCTAGCGAAGCCAATGATATCGAAATTACAATTTTCGGATTGCCAGAAACTACTCCAGATCAGTCAACAATCAGGGAGAATTCTAAACGGTGAAACACTCACGTGGAGCGGGGAGCTGTGAGGGGGAAGCATTCATAGCGAATACGTCAGTCACTCTACGTGAAATTCTCGTAAAAGGGAGAAGCAAAACTCTCAGGTACTAGAGTGAGAGAGGAAATAAAAAACCCAGCTATATACGCATATGTATAGCGGGAATAAAAAATTCGACAAAACTAAACTTATCATACTGGGAAAACGGTAGAGTGAAAAATGACAAACCCAAAGAAAAAATATTCAGGAGAATTTAGTGAAGCCAACGATACCAAAATCAAAATTTTTGGATCGCTAAAAACTATTCCAGATCAATTGTCAATCGGTGGGAATTCTAAACGGGAAACAAAAACGTTAAGCGAGAACCGCAACTTGTAGGCGCGTACGGTTACCTGCTGGGAGACGCAAGGGGAGGGGACCATTCATAGACAGAAGCAAAAACTCAGTTATTAGAGTGATAGATAATCGATTAGGACATATAAGCTTCACTCTATCGGAAAGGAATGAGAATGAAAGAGAGGAAATAAAAAATTCAACAAACTCAAAAAATTCATCAAAACTTAACACGCCATAGAGGGAAATTGGTAGAGTGAAAAATCACAGACCCATAGCAAAAATGTTCAGCAGAGTGTAGTGAAGTCGACGATACCGAAATCACAATTTGCGGATCGTAAGAAACTACCTCAGATCAGTTAATAATTGGTGGGAATTCGAGAAAAAACATTGACGTGGTGCGAGATTGGTAACTTGTAGACGTGGATGGTTGCCTGTGGGGAGACGTAAGGGGGAAATTCATAGGGAGAAGAAAAACTCTTACCTATTAGAGTGAGAGAGATAACCGATTGGGATATATAAGATTCACTCTATCACAAAGGAATGAGAGTGAGAGAGAGGAAATAAAAATCAGTCATATACGCATACCTATAGCGGGAATAAAAATTCCTCAAAACTACTACACGTAATAGAGGAAAATCGACAGAGTGAAAAATGACAAACCGAGACCCAAAAATGTTTAGGAGAGTCTGGCGAAACTAACGATACCGCAATCACAATTTTCTTTTCGTTAGAAACAATCCCACATCAGTTAATAAACGGTGGGAATTCTAAACGGGGAAACACTCACGTGGTGCGAGAACAGCACCTTGTAGGCGCGGATGGTTGCCTGCGGGGAGTCGTAAGGGGGGAGCATTCATGTCATATATATGTAATAAA
The DNA here is from genome assembly GCF_001412515.2 of Diachasma alloeum. NCBI lineage: Eukaryota > Metazoa > Arthropoda > Insecta > Hymenoptera > Braconidae > Diachasma > Diachasma alloeum. Next base: position 7,547 of record NW_021681383.1, read on the forward strand.
AATAGAAAATCTATAGAGTGAAAAATTATAAACCTAGAGCAAAAATGTTCAGGAGAGTCTAGCGAGACCAACGATACCAAAATTACAATTGTTTGATGGTTAGAAAACTACTCCAGATCAGCTGAAAATTGACGGGAATTCTCAACTGGAAAACACTCACGCGGAATGCACGCAATTAAAAAAAATGCAAGGACAATTTTTGTTCAAAAATCAATATATTCCATAAGGTAACAACAAATACCCCAAGATACTCGAACAATTTTTATATTTCATAAATAATAAAAGTATGCAATCAGTTTGAATAAATATTTCACTTCTCACAACCCTGCAGTAGAGCGATGGTAAGTACCGCGAACGTCGTGGGGGGTTGCGCCATTTTCATACAGGGGGTTCATACCTGATTAGACGTGCACGTCTTCTTCCCCACTTCTCTCCTGATACATACCTTCGCGTATGGCAGCTGCCTCCTGAGTTTTGGTGGACCACTTTCTTCCTTTTTGCTATGCAAATTCCCCTTCCAAATCAGTCGTGGCCGGCCCCTCCCTCTTTTCACAGAAGGTTGATTCAATTTTGCCACTTTCCAAATCGCAGGCGTTTGCTGGCGTTTTTTAGGCTGTGGTGTTAATTCTAATTCTCTTAGAATTCTTTAATGCCTAAAGGAGGTCAGGCGGTGTTTGAGGTGAATTTGAGAGTGAATTTCTATGGTTCCCGGTAGCTTAGTCGGTAAGAGTGCCCGGCGCGTATCTGGGAGACCCGGGTTCGATTCCCGGCTGGGTGAAGCGGAAATTTTTTCTCTCTAAATTCTAATTCTCTTAGAATTTTTTTTTCTTTTATAAAAAAAAAAAAAATAACGAGTTTATTTTCATCTATCACGATGTAACACGACACTGCATGGTTTCACAGTGGGAAAATGTGAGAACCGCAGATCTGCAATGAAATACATAATTATAAAATCACTGTCACTGATATATGTTCAAATATATGCTTCACTAAAATTATAAATTAACCGTTTTGAATAGTTTTCGTGTTCAATGCTGTGTCATCTCTACTTTTCCATCGAAACTTTCGATTTCATAATTTTCATCGAAATTTCCGAATGGTGTGTTATCAGGTGTGATGTTCATCGTCTCGGAAGATAGAAAGTCATTGATATCATGGAGCATGAAGGCACTATTGCATGGGTAACGAAAAGTACGACCAACAACACGCATATTGCTGTTATAACAATTATCACAATCTCAAAAAACGAAAAAATATTTTTGATGAAAAACCTAAAAATGTTCAATTGGTATGTTCTTTCACGTCCCGTTGCAACTCGCGAATCAAAGCCCTAAGAGCTGCTTTCTTTATTCCAAACTCGTTTGTTATTCTCAATATTTCTGCACGACCGTCGTTAAGGGCTGCCTCGAATTCTGTTATTATTTGTTCTACACTGATCGGTTCGTCATCGTTACGAAAGTTCCATTTCCTAGTTGTTGTGTCCGCCACGCATTATTCAATCACACACTTTTTCCGAAGTCTTAAAGATCTTCTATCCATCTTTTCCTTCTTCAATCCATAAATGCCACATGAATCAAAGGAGAATTATCACAATAATTTTTTTTTTTACAGAAAGGTAACTAAAATCGACCACCAACTGCCGAATCTTATGGGTAACTAAAAAAGATATCGGAGAAATAATGAATGTTTCAGCACCACAATTTTTTTTTGAGTTGACTGTGTCAGCATCACGTGCTCGTCCTGTCTCTCTCTCTCACTTCATTTCTTTTGATCAACGTAAACATCATGCTTATGCCCTACTAGACACGATAAATATGATGAGGTTGTTCAGGGGTATGACTAAAACAGTGGATACGTTCCTTTTTTCCATTCGTATGTGTCTCTATTATTAATACAGAAAAAACTTTGTAGGTGAATCGTACCCAAGATGTTATTATTTATATATGTGTTACGTCAAGAATGGGTTACTTGACACAACTTTATTAAATTAAAATTCAATATACTGAACCAAAGAAACAAGATTAAATTCAAAGATCGTCTCGAAATTAAGGAATAGAATTCAAGCACAAAACCCATTTACAAAGGTCCCCTTTTACTTCAATTTTCTAAACCCCAAAAGTATTTGGAATCAAAGGTTGGAAAGGTTCACTTGGAGTAAAATGAAATGAATTTTGAATAACTTTAAAGTGACTCAATAGAGTCTATATTTTAACAAAACAAGTAGAAAAGTATAACTACAACATTCGACTTACATTCACTGCTCTGCTTTCAGTCGTAAAGTATTTTGTATGTGGTTAAAAGTAATGCCGCACTGAATTTAAGACGTTGGATTAAATTCTTTATTTAAATGAAT
>NW_021681383.1:14756-15063 GCF_001412515.2 Diachasma alloeum
GGGTTTCAAAAGTCGCTTCTATCACTGAGATAATTGAATGACGACGTAAGAAAATGAATTTAAATGAATTTTCTGACGGATGTCACACCCCGGCAGTTAGACGGAAGTACGAGTGACATTAGAGAATNATATTTTACCGTACCAAGACAAATAATAACTTTGATATTTTCATTTATGAATGTTTCTTCAATTGAAATAAGAATTTCAGACCGTGGAATATTATTTACATATTTAGAATATGCAATTGAAATAGTTTCAATTTTATCTTTCTTCAAAAGTTCTTTCAGATTGTTTAAACTTTCGCAAA
>NW_021681383.1:15128-17986 GCF_001412515.2 Diachasma alloeum
TGTTTATAAATCCCACCTAAACGTGTGGTTTTAATGGTGGGTAATTTATTTAATTTTTTAAATTCTTTAGCACCTTCATCAACAGGTTCACCATCATCTGAGAGGAAATATAGAATATTATTTTTACGATAAATAATTAATTCTTTAGAAATAATAATGGGAGANTAGACTTGAAGTTGAGAGCCTTTGATCAGAATAGAGGATGTTGTTGTTGTATAACACAGTAATGCAGCTGTCGTGGTCTTCGNATCGGAACTATAACTGTCGTGCTGCTATCGCGCACAAGTCTTTATAGTTTATCTAGGAGGGTGTGTCAGCAGAATGCATAGGGAAATTTCGGGGACCAATTACAAATGACTCTAGCCGAAATTTCCCNTGGATAAATCTTCTCAGTTGCTCCATCGCTTGCTGGAGCAGAAGCTTCGATAAGTCCCAACTCAACGTCCTTGCGCTCTGGATTTCTTGCCTGCTTAGCCATATGCAGTAGTAGATTCGTAACAGAATCCCAAATTGCTCCTAACAAATGGATAGACCATCCATAAACCATGTGTCACCTTAACGTTGGGTTTGAANTTTCTTTGGAATTTTACCATTTTTTGAAACATTTTTATTAATTATTTTTTTGTCATCTGATTCATTCAAAATATCAAAAATTTCGTGCAACTCAGGACTGAGCGGTTCCTCAGCCCTTTTCTTTTGAGCGCGAGTAATGACATTGACCGTTTCAACCGGATTACGTGATAATGCATCCGCATTTNTAAATTTTTCCATTATCTACCTCTACTCTAGCCATATCTGATCTCAGTGAGATTCGAACAACACCCAATACAACGACGTTTTTGTATGAATCAAAAGGGTCCGAATATTGGACTCCATCACAACGACCGTCATTGTTTACAGTACCTGCTAAAGTGACACTTCTAGTGGTTGTTGTGTTGGGTTGAAGTCCAGTAATTAAAGTATTACCGATTGTTATGGTGCCATGGTCATGGGCAACCTTGCACGCATCTTCTGAGATATACTGAATATATTCATCATGTGCATTGTCAACAATTGAGACATGANTCTACATCATTTTCAAGCAATCTTGAAAGTGGTTTTGCAATTTTTGAAAAGTTTTTAATAAAACGCCTATAATATCCANTATATTTGTCCAATTGTATCATATAAATATGTGTTTTAGAGGTCGTTACCTCTTCATCCTCGATATCGCAATCATCGATATCGAGTAAGGATATGGTCGTAACATTGAGCGCATTACTACCACAGTCGTACCCAATTATTGCAGACACTGAATTCCACATTACTATCAGTATCATAATCTTTAAAAGAATCATCTTTTCTGTGAATAAGAATAAAAGGAATTAATTTATAACCTTACACAAATAAAACATAAATTAAGAATGTTTTCTTTATGGTGTATAATCAGAATCGGAATCACTAGATCCATCTTTTCTTTGTTTTTTCTTGATTTTCTTTTATCATTATATCTACNGTAGAGTGAGGTAACCTGTATTGTTTAGATGAAATAGCAAGATCTGAATTAACAGGAATTCTATGTTTACAAACATTAGTCGATCCAAGAGGTTCACCAGGTATGTGAAACCTGTCAGAATATTTTTTTATCAATTTTTCAACAAGTTTTTTCTCTTTTCCTCNTTTTCCTGGTCTTGGTCCACTTAATAAAAAGACATTATCACCCTCTTGAAAATTCACAGGGTTGATCTTTTGATCATAATAATGCTTTGATCTATATTTGGAATCAATCAAATTTTCATATGCCAATTTTCTAGTCTGTGATAATCGTTTTACCAGATTTTCAATATAATTATCATAAGTAGGCAATTTATCAAGTTCATGTAACGGTTCTTCGGACGGAAGCCGAGCCGTTTTACCGAATATCAATTCGTATGGAGTAAATTTGGTAACTTCATGAACACACGTATTGTAAGACAACATAGCAAGATCAATCCATTGATCCCATTCTGAATCCACAGTGGCATACTGTTTTAAGTATTCGCCCNCGTAAGGAATTTGCATGTCATCGGGTACGACATGAAATAATGCTACTTTCCCCAAAACGTCCATATTGATACTGCCGAGAGTAAATACAGGAATTTTTGAAATACCGTGTAATTCTATGATATTGGATTCATCAATAAAAATATTATCTTCAACGAATTTATTCTTAATTAGATTTGGTGACGCGCCTGAATCAAGCATCAATTTAATTTCTCGTTTATTTTTATTATATCCAATTTTTAAAAACGGAATATCATCGTTATTTTTAAACTGTACAGAAACTATAGTGAGTCGTCGCTCAATTCCGCTTCCTGAACCATTGTTATCGGACGCCGAGTGAATGCATCTTTCCCCGCGCCCTTCTGGAAAGATGACCTCTGGTTTCCCGAATTTTTGGATGCCAAGAATAAACAATTCTCCCAAACATGTCCTGTTCGTTTACAATAACGACAAGTAACATTAAAATTATTTTTGCTCGATCCACCCCTGCATTTATCAGCAGTGTGGCCAAGATTATCACACAATTGACACTTATTTTGATTTTTTAGAGGATTTCTATTCAATGAAAAACAAGTTTTCGCAGTATGATTTCTTTTCTTACAAATTTGACAAAATAAGTTACTAGAGTTTTGATTTCCAATACGAATAAAACATGTTTTTGCAGAATGACCCCGTTTATTGCAAATTNCCGCCATTGTGTAACGATTATTATTATTTCTTACGTTGGGTAAATTATCTACACCGTCTTCAGGATCCGCAGAAATATTTAAATTTAATGATTCATTATCATCGGATAAATTACCGTCTGTTTCTAACGTTTCATTAACCGTATTATG
>NW_021681383.1:17996-18311 GCF_001412515.2 Diachasma alloeum
CAATTTTCTAAACCCCAAAAGTATTTGGAATCAAAGGTTGGAAAGGTTCACTTGGAGTAAAATGAAAAGAATTTTGAATAACTTTAAAGTGACTTAATAGAGTCTATATTTTAACAAAACAAGTAGAAAAGTATAACTACAACTTTAACTTTAACTTTATTTAAATGAATCAAATAATTAAAAATGTCACAAGACTTGGGATTTCAGAAAATAATTTTGTTACGAAAGACTAAAACGGAAATTAAATAGTCATCCAAGACTATATGAAAATTAAAGGTCGCGAAAAACCCAAAATATCGCCTTAATAGGTCGATA